>NC_090266.1:489923333-490226994 GCF_040414725.1 Anabrus simplex
CTATAAGAGGTGATTTAGCATCACCATCATCATCATCATCATCATCAAGCGAGTTTTAACTCGTAATACTAATACTGCACAAGCTTAGAATTAAACGCAAACTGCCGTTGAATATTCAAAATAGACGTCAATTTTAAACTAAATTTCACTAAGAATTCCAAGGTGAATAATCTTGCACTTGAATAATCCAATAATATGAATTAATAGGGACTCTTTCACTGTTGGTACACAAATTATTATGGTAACGTAATTCTTCGGAAATATTCACGTGTGCTTTCACCCACAAACCTTCCAATCAAGAATCGTGAAGCAGTGGGCAGTGTTATGCCATTCTTTACTTGATTTTATTTCACTCACTATTATGTAAGATCCAGAGGCCGAAAATTGCTTGCAGTAGCCAATGGCCTAAAGTTCAACTTGTACATTTCGAAAAAAAACCCGTAAAAAACACGTAAGGCACGATAAGAATGTGAGATGTATTCGTCAGTTCAACTATCTACCCAAACAAAACGTACTAGTAAAGAGCGTCGAAGAAGAGAAGGGAAATCTCTTTCAAAGATATATTTCTTTTACACAGAGTACACAAGTGACCGACGACACGATTTTTGATTCCCAAGTGGATTTCAAACATGAAGTAAATTTTGGAAATTCTCTCCAAAGTTAATATGACAAATCTGGCTGTAAGCTGGGCAACCGAGTTACAGATTCTTAATACTACTAATAATAATAATAATAATAATAATAATAATAATAATAATAATAATAATAATAATAATAATAATAATAATAATAATTTCACAGACTTACACGTGCAAATTTATTATAAGGAAGCAAGCTGTGCAATTTATTAAGGTATATTTGTTGACTACTTGTTTAATATTAAAGAAACCTACGTCCGCAATACAAGAGAAAAATCTACGACAAAACTCAAAAATATATTCTGTTAGCTTACGTGTACCTTACGGGTCCATTCCGAATCACATTAGGAGGTGCAGTCTCGATCACTTACCTGGAATAGGAGAAAATATATAAAGAAATACAGCAATTGCATAACACTAAACATATTTTACCATAAAAAATATGGCAAAACCCAGTAAATCTATTTAAGAAGTAACAAGTCTTCAATAGTCTATTTGGTGTAAGAGTTTGGTTTTGATTGAAATCATCATTAACAAGTCATATTTGCAGTTCATCCATTCCAAACGCGTTTCATTCTCTTTAACCTTCATTTTGTATGAATTTCCGAGCTATTTTTGGTAATAATGGAAGTAGATCTGACTTTTATGTGAATGAATGTATTTTTAAAAATGGCAATAGATTCCATACAGAATAAATTTCAAAGTTTCGGAATTACCATGAATGTCAAATTTAATTCCGTTGAGTTACGAGTGCGTAATTACAAGGGTAGGATAGTAGTACAAGTTGTTCTCTTCAAGCTGACGAGGAAGCTTTGGTGGAAGATGGAAGAAC
Organism: Anabrus simplex; assembly: GCF_040414725.1. Taxonomy (NCBI): domain Eukaryota; kingdom Metazoa; phylum Arthropoda; class Insecta; order Orthoptera; family Tettigoniidae; genus Anabrus; species Anabrus simplex. Next base: position 489,924,804 of record NC_090266.1, read on the forward strand.
CAACTTGTGGTTTTTACCACGGACTTCGAAGAAGTAAAGCAAATAACTATGTATGGATGATATGAATTCAAATTGCTTGGCAATGTGAAGTTAAACGAGCTTTTGAGCGAAGGTGTATAAAACAGAGACAGATTTTCGGCTTTAGGCAAGTTGCTTCGTATTGTGCCAGTGTTATCTGCGTCAAGTGTTTCTTGTGAGAGTGAGTTTAGTTTAATGAACCTAATAAATAACGATTTTGAGGTAATCAATGGGGTCTTTCATGTCTGCTTCCATAGCGTAACGGTTAGCACTATTGGCTGCAGTCCTCGGATGCCCGGGCTCGATTCCCGGTACTGCCAGACATTTAAGAATGGCAGGAGAGATGGTATGTGGTTAAAATGGTACATGCAGCTCACCTCTATTCGGGGTGTGCATGAAAAGACCTGCACACTCTAGGGATGAGGACTCGAGTTTACTTAAACTTCCAATGTTCATTAACATGGCATGAAGGGCCCAACAGTAAAGAATTTTGATCCATCCATAAGAGTGAAGAATTGGGATTTCAGAGCTAAAACTACAAGCTATGTGCATGGACATAAAACACACACACCCACACCCACACACACTGCTGATTTGTAAAACTTTAATTGCCTTCATTTACCGTAATCTTCGAGGGACAGAATGTAGGCCTACACAAAGTTTGTTCTTTTTACACCAGTAACTATAATTTAAGGCCAAAAGATATGCGTCACACTGTTTGTATTACTGTGGCATCTAGGGAAAAAGAAATGTTCTGCCTTGATTATAGTAATCGATCTCTCATAAATATAATACCGTGGCGCCGAATACGGGTCCGACATTGAGGTCATCAGCACCAAGATTGTCTAGAAGAAAATGAGTGCCGGGATGGGTAGCTCAGGCGGTAGAGCGCTGGCCTTCTGAGCTCAGGTTGGCGGGTTCGTGTCAGTAGATTTACTAGCACGTTAAAGAATTCCTGCGGGACAAAACTGGGCACAACGGCGTCTCCCGAAAACCGTAGGAGCAGTTGTATGTAAAATCAACATCGTAATAATCAAATGAGCGCGTCAGCGCACCAAATCATGTCAAACAGTAACGCAAGAACCGACAAGAGCTCAGTATCTCTAAAGTTAATATTCTGAAACGTGTGGTTGCGAATTGCTCTATAAGCCATTCCTAATCATTTTTAATCGTTATTTCTCGATATCAACATCGGTGCTTTCTCTTAGATTCAGAATTGGATAAATCCTCTTTCCATATTTCGTGTGTACGTCACAGGTGGAAGGGGACATTAATCATCAAGATTACGCTGCAAGGAATTTTTATAGTAAATTGGTAATTTTATACATACACACCGTTTGGTTTTCGAGCCTCTGGAATGGGGTAAAAGCCTCTACATCCCCTATTTAAAACTAGCACACGGGTCTCTTCTGTTTCTACGCCCCTCACCTTGAAATCATTAAAATCAATTGTCAGTCCCGCCATCATCTCCTTAGTAACCCTCTGCTTCTGTTACAGAGTCCTTTATTCTTTTACATATCCTATCACACTTTCCCGTATCAAGAAACGTAACCAGCCGGGCTGAGTGGTTCAGATGGTAGAGGCGCTGCCCTTCTGACCCCAACCTGACAGGTTCGATCGTGGCTCAGTCCGGTGGTATTTGAAGGTGTTCAAATACGTCAGCCTCGTATCGGTAGATCTACTGGCACGTAAAAGAACTCCTGCGGGACTAAATTCCGGCACCTCGGCGTCTCCGAAAACTGTAAAAGTAGTTAGTGGGACGTAAACCCAATAACATTATTATTATTATTATTATTATTATTATTATTATTATTATTAGAAACGGGACCGAGGGATAGACAAAAATACATCTTATCACATTCCAGTCGCCTAATAATATCCTATCACCTAAGCCTGTTAACATGCACAGTTTAATCCAAAATATTTGCTCTCAATTTCACCATTATCTCTTCATTTAGAATGCTCTCTTGACATTGTTCTCACCTGTTTGTCCTTGTAAAGATGTTCGTTTCCTTCAGGCCTATTACCTTCAGCGGAAGATACATAAGTTCTAGCCACCTGAGCAAAAGAGCCACAACTCAGAATGTGGCCGCGATGGCCACTCCTATTTCACAATAATCAGTATCCAGACTCGTGCAACCATTTACTAGGATATGGCAATATAAATCAACGCACGAATTGCCGTAACTACATTTATTATAACTTGTCTGGTATTTTGTATTCTATAGGAATCAACGCTGTACGCATTTCTCTCCTAGAGGGCTCCTCGATTTCACAATACAAAATGAACCCACATCCATCCAGGTAAATCGAGTAAGCCTTTACCGTCTCCGCTAAGCAATCCTCCTAAATGTAATACCCTCTGAAATGCTGCACTTGAGTGTCACACTAAAAGTAGCACTGGCGAACACTTACAAAAGATGTATACTTCACCACTAAACTCTCAAGATATGCTAGGGAATTTAAATCCGACTGGAATCGTGAGATAAGCTTGCGTGATCGACCCTGTTGTCTGTGTGTACTCATGAAAATTGAACTGTCGTTCTGTTTGCAGGCTGTCAACGTCCTCCACGAGAATAACGTTTTAAGGGTATAACTTGATAGGTACCTACCTTAAGAAGTTGCGTTTCATACACAGAAATAAGTTAGTGCGTTTAATGGGAAACGCAACCTTTCACTGTAGCTCACACCTCCTCCCTCCCCCGAAGTAAATTGAAATGTTATGGAAACATTGGACTCATCAATCAATCAATCAATCAATCAATCAATCAATCAATCAATCAATCAATCAATATTGATCTGCATTTAGAGCAGTCACCCAGGCGGCAGATTCCCTATCTGTTGTTTACCTAACCTTTTATTAAATGATGCGCAAAGAAATTGGAAATTTATTGAACATCTCCCTTGGTAAGTTATTCCAATCCCTAACTCAATCTTATAAAATTCCCAACACAAAACTGACAGGACTCTTGTACGGAAGAATCAACGTCAAACTTTGTGCACTTCGCTCCGTGCTAAGGCATTTCGTTAAAATACGAAGGCGCTTCAAAAAATATGGTAACCGGGGCTCGTGCGCAGAAACTATTTTACAGGCATAAACAGTATAAGGATACACCGACACTGTGATACGCATTACTATTCAACACGCCGAGCTGAGTGGCTCAGACGGTTAAGGCGCTGGCCTTCTGACCCCAACTTGGCAGGTTCGATCCTGGTTCAGTCCGGTGGTATTTGAAGGTGCTCAAATACGTCAGCCTCGTGTAGGTAGATTTACTGGCACGTAAAAGAACTCCTGCGGGAATAAATTCCGGCACCTCGGCGTCTCCGAAAACCGTAAAAAAGTAGTTAGTGGGACGTAAAACAAATAACATTATTATTATTATTACTATTCAACACAGTCACCATTCTTGTCCAAGCACTTGTTCTATCGGTATACCAAGGCATCGATACAGGCATGGAAGAAATCTGCGTCCAGTCCCTAAAGCCACAACATGGCGGCAAGCTGAACGGCCATATCGACTTCGAATCGCTTACCATTCAGGTGCTTATTCAGGGGCCCGAGATCGAAATCACTGAGTGTCAGATATCACGTGGTGGCTGTAGGGAGGATTTAGCAACACAAGGGCGAGTAAATTATCAAGTGTTGGAACTTCCATACGGCTCCGCTGTCCACATAATGTAGTTCCATACTTCAACACCACGCGCCGCATGCATCGTTTGGTCTGAACGAATAGCGGTTGAGCGCAATAATAGGTAGCGCGATACACTGTTCTATTAAGACAACGTGCGTGTTCTGACAGCTCGCAGCGTGGTAGTTCCAGTTGTCAGTTACTATGGCAACCAGTACACGCCTCCATTTAAGTCGATCCCAGCTAGTCGTGGCCGGTCCGAGTTCCACTGTGGCTAACTGGCTGCTTTTGCGTGATGACTTATCTGTCTGATCTGCGTGCGACTGTATTCCATTTTCGGGAAGTGCCAATTTTAGTATCGTTTAGTATAGTGTAGTATTTAACTTAATCCTAGTTATTTATTGCCGGGCTGAGTGGCTCAGACGGTTGAGGCACTGGACTTCTGACCCCAACTTGGCAGGTTCGATCCTGGCTCAGTCCGGTGGTATTTGAAGGTGCTCAAATACGTCAGCCTCGTGTCGGTAGATTTACTGGTACGTAAAAGAACTCCTGCGGGACTAAATTCCGGCACCTCGGCGTCTCCGAAAACCGTAAAAGAGTAGTTAGTGGGACGTAAAGCAAATAGCATTATTATTATTATTATTATTATTATTATTATTATTATTATTATTATTATTATTATTATTATTATTAGTTATTTATTGAACTTTGGCTAACTGGCTGCTTTTGCGTGATGACTTATCTGTCTGATCTGCGTGTGACTGGATTCCATTTTCGGGAAGTGTCAATTTTAATATCGTTTAGTATATGCCGTAAACAGTTCAAAGAGCCTCTAAACGACGAGGTCGACCAAGAATTCATTCAATTCGATAAAAGGTAAGTGTAAAGGAGAGGCATGGCTTCGTTATTCGTGGTCAAGCTCCCTATATGACGTGTGCCTTACGGGGATATTTTGAGGCTGAAAGGGAAAATGGAGGCTTACTGATAGATGTTAGCAAAGTTGTAGAAAGAACAGCAACAGCTTTAAAGATAGTCAAGCTACAGTAATTACAATAAGAATTTAAAAAAAGAAATGAAGAAAGAAAATGAGCGATGAGAAGAAGGGCCAGAGAGGGAGAAAATGTACCTGGACCATCACATGACGGGTTATTAACACCAGGGCATCGTAATTCAGTAAAAAGAGGTCCCATGACTTATGACCGCGAGATTAAAAGCCATACAAAACGACAAGCTGAAGGACGGAGTTTTACCGATTACAATTCTCATCTGAAATTACTGTGCCGACACCTACGGCAGGGTCCGACTGATTTCACTTTGTTATCCAAAGAAAAACATGCTTCTTGATACTTCTCCCATCCTCACCGTGTTTTAAACACGGAATATTGAACACGCCCGTCTAATTATAGTCGATGATTTCAAAGGACATATCCTCGACCGGGCGAGTTGGCCGTGCTGTTAGTAGGTGCGCGCAGCTGTGAGCTTGCATCCGGGAGATACTGGTTACGAACTCAACTGTCGGCAGCTCTGAAGACGGTTCTCCGTGGTTTCCTATTTTCATACCAGGCTAATGCAGGTGATGTACCTTAATTAAGGCCACGGCAGCTTCCTTCCCACTCCTAGGCGGTTCCCATCCCATTGTCACCATAATACCTATCTATGTCAGTGCGAAGTAAAGCCAAAACATACCCACGATAATATAAACATTACATAAATATAAAGACAGGTCGTATTTTTAAATTTGCCTTTCTGCTGCTGAAATCTACCTAAAAATTGAAACCAATCGTTCGAAAATAGACTGATAAAAGCCTGAGTGAGAGGGGAATGAGGTGTATTTCTTACGATATTTGAGCCGATAAAATTACTGCTGAGCCACCTTCGAATAATATTAACTATATTTAATATTATGCTAACGCTCTCATGATTCCTGTACAGCGCCTAGCGCAGAGCGGGAGGGGTCGATTCTTATTCTAGTAATACCAGACGTAACATGGGGCATCACCGTGCTTCCGCACATCAGCTCGGTGCCACGTGCTGCGACCTGTCAGAACACACACTTTTTTAGCAGGACTGTAGAGGGTGAAATATTGTTTAAGTGTGAATTGAGTTGTGTTATTACAGTAAATGTAATCATCATCGTGAACATGTCAGGCTGTTTTGTACCAGATTGTAAATCTGGGTATAGTAAAGGGTATGATAGTCACGTTTTTAGACCTGAGCATTTTTTTCTGAGTGAATGGGAGAGAAAAAATCCAAGGAGTGATAAACTTAACTCTGAACGGTTTTGTGTGTGTGTGTCATACATTTTAATGACTACATGCTGATCAAAGTGGACACCCTTAATATGGATGGAAAAGCAGTGGAATGGGTTCGTACCACGTGGAGAATGCTGTGCCAAAATTTTCCGGGAGTATTAAGCTACTTGAGTTTTGAACCTCGTAAGATGAACCCCGCTAAATCGCCCCCAACCAGAAGAGAAAAAAGGCTGCCTAAAGAACAGAGGGGAGTTTGACAGAATCAAACTACACTGACTGACAGAGCAAATGCAACACCAAGAAGGAGCGGTTCGAAAGGGATGAAAGTTGGGGAAAAAACAGAGACGGCACGGACGAATAATTGATGTTTATTTCAAACCGATATGCAGGTTACACAATGCGCACGGCATCGACTCAGTAGGATGTAGGACCACCGCGAGCGGCGATGCACGCAGAAACACGTCGAGGTACAGAGTCAATAAGAGTGCGGATGGTGTCCTGAGGGATGGTTCTCCATTCTCTGTCAACCATTTGCCACAGTTGGTCGTCCGTACGAGGCTGGGGCAGAGTTTGCAAACGGCGTCCAATGAGATCCCACACGTGTTCGATTGGTGAGAGATCCGGAGAGTACGCTGGCCACGGAAGCATCTGTACACCTCGTAGAGCCTGTTGGGAGATGCGAGCAGTGTGTGGGCGGGCATTATCCTGCTGAAACAGAGCATTGGGCATCCCCTGAAGGTACGGGAGTGCCACCGGCCGCAGCACATGCTGCACGTAGCGGTGGGCATTTAACGTGCCTTGAATACGCACTAGAGGTGACGTGGAATCATACGCAATAGCGCCCCAAACCATGATGCCGCGTTGTCTAGCGGTAGGGCGCTCCACAGTTACTGCCGGATTTGACCTTTCTCCACGCCGACGCCACACTCGTCTGCGGTGACTATCACTGACAGAACAGAAGCGTGACTCATCGGAGAATACGACGTTCCGCCATTCCCTCATCCAAGTCGCTCTAGCCCGGCACCATGCCAGGCGTGCACGTCTATGCTGTGGAGTCAATGGTAGTCTTCTGAGTGGACGCCGGGAGTGCAGGCCTCCTTCAACCAATCGACGGGAAATTGTTCTGGTCGATATTGGAACAGCCAGGGTGTCTTGCACATGCTGAAGAATGGCGGTTGACGTGGCGTGCGGGGCTGCCACCGCTTGGCGGCGGATGCGCCGATCCTCGCGTGCTGACGTCACTCGGGCTGCGCCTGGACCCCTCGCACGTGCCACATGTCCCTGCGCCAACCATCTTCGCCACAGGCGCTGCACCGTGGACACATCCCTATGGGTATCGGCTGCGATTTGACGAAGCGACCAACCTGCCCTTCTCAGCCCGATCACCATACCCCTCGAAAAGTCGTCTGTCTGCTGGAAATGCCTCCGTTGACGGCGGCCTGGCATTCTTAGCTATACACGTGTCCTGTGGCACACGACAACACGTTCTACAATGACTGTCGGCTGAGAAATCACGGTACGAAGTGGGCCATTCGCCAACGCCGTGTCCCATTTATCGTTCGCTACGTGCGCAGCACAGCGGCGCATTTCACATCATGAGCATACCTCAGTGACGTCAGTCTACCCTGCAATTGGCATAAAGTTCTGACCACTCCTTCTTGGTGTTGCATTTGCTCTGTCAGTCAGTGTATAATAGCATCGTGTTTCATTGTGATGATTTTCTGTAACCTAACAACTTTGGAAATGAAATGCGCAGGAATATGAAAAGCTTAAAACGCTTCATCGTTGAAAACAGAAGAAAGAGTCGTGGTCAGGTCATATAAATAGCAAATTTAAAGTATATTGTACTCAAAGACATCTGTCCAACCCTTGTCCGTTTCTCTACGGGGTCGGGTATGAAGAGAGACGAATCTTCGTGGCGATATTCTGCAACCGGATGTCCTTCCTGTCATAGACTTCATCAGAGGAGTTAATGAGATGAAACGAATGACGTGAAACATGACAGTAGGAAAGGAGGGGGTGAAACCCGGTGCCGGAACATGGTCTGCTCCTGTCGAATAACACTAAGGTGTCTGCTCAAGGCTTTACGTCTCCATCCGACAGACTAATCACCATCAACGGAGTCATACGCCCTCTATCCACATGAGCACTGCGGAGAGGTTTGTAATTGAATCCAGGCGGTTGGGACACAATCAACATCCGACAGACTAATCACCGTCAACGGAGTCATACGTCCTCTATCCACATGAGCACTGCGGAGAGGTTTGTAATTGAATCCAGGCGTTTGGGACACAATTTAGTTATTAGAAACTCAATACCACCACCTCCCTTACCCTGCCCTGTCGTCCAACATTCCGATGGTGTAAATTTATCGATGAACGGGACTCGAACCGGGTAACAGCGGTGTCAGACCAAACAGACATCAAGTCTTAACGACTATGGCCACCAGACGAACTTCATTGAAATCAAATATAACACGGACAATTTACCACACAAGTAACAACTTTTAATCCCACCATGACCGAAAGGCATTTTAAAAAATCATGTCGAGTATGCTCTGAGTCAGAATTTATTGGGGAAAGTTTGCTCTTCGTCATAATACCGAGAAAAGGATACGAACATTGCGAAAAGTACCGGCTGCTTCCATTGCCATCACTTTCATTATAAAGGAAATTATCTCGCGGACTGAAGCGCAACTAGTGTAAATCCTCATACTATGGCAGCTATCTGTAGTGATAAGGAGGGAAGGGACGAAAATCGCCGTAACTGTGTACTTGCAGTAAATTTGATGAAGTTAGGGAGGATATCAGATATAACTCTGTTATGTACAGTTTTGATGGATTTGTAAATATGGGTGAATTCACAAAACCTGAAGATAAGTGTTCCTAGTGACAACGCACTCGCGTTTATTGTTGCTCCTCTTATGAAAACCTGGTGCAACCTATTGTAATGTTTCTGAACAAGAATGCAACTGGCGGCTGTAAACAGTATTTCCCTGCGTTACATAGAACCCTAAATAATAATCGCATTAATGTGTATTTAAATGATGTACAGAAGCTCCAGTTGTTTCATGTTACGACCAACCCTCTAAAACTTATATCCGGTTTACGTTGTTTCTGACCACCCTATACACCGATGTCTAAAACCTTTTGGGTCAAATTGAAACAGTTGATAATGGGTCCACAACCGATCAAATTGGGATAGGGATCATAGTAATTGTTCAAAGTGACGACCGCCAGTGTCAATGCATGCATGACAACGGTGCATGAAGTTCTGCCGCACTCTCGAAGATCTCTGGTGTCTGTTGTACCAAGAGACAGGCAGCTTGAACCCTAACAAGCAGGTCTTTTTATCCGTTTATACGGGCGTTTCCTACCCCAACCAACGTAACCCCAGAGGAAAAGGTCCAGAGGTGTGAGACCCGGCGATCACGCTGGCCGTGGGACAGGACCTCCCCTACCAATTCAACTATGATCACATCTTGTAGGAACACCACCAGATTACGTAGACCAGTCAAATCGGGGGCAGCAAATAAGGTTCCATTAGGTTATCTTGGACAATGCCCGCCCATGTGTTGACAGAGAATCGTTGCTGGTGGCTACCGAAGTGGGTGGCGTGTGGATTGTTCTCACTCCAGACATGGCTGTTGCGGCTGTTGAAAACACCATCACGGGTGAATGAGGCCTCATCCGTGAACAATATGAAGTGTACAAAGTTCGGCACTAAAGCACTGCGGTGGATAATCCATTGACAGAAGTGAACTACTACTAATTCTTCTTCTTCTTCTTCTTCTTCTTCTTCTTCTTCTTCTTCTTCTTCTTCTTCTTCTTCTTCTTCTATGGCTCTACAGTTCATTGTGAACCTTGGCCTCTTCAACAAACTTCGGCCATTTATCTCGATTCAACGCTAAAAATTTCCGATACCTATAGCCCATTTCCCGAAGATCTTCAGTAACTCCATCCATCCATCTGGTTCTCGGTCGACCTCGTCCTCTCTATCCCCCTGGATTTCCATTTAATATCCTTTTAGCTACTTCCGTATCAATCATCCGTGCTACATGCCCGGCCCACCTCAATCTGGCTCATTTCACTATTCTTCTAATAGGTGGGTCTTTGTAAATGATGTACAATTCATGATTGTACCTCCTCCTCCATGTTCCTCTTTCACAGACTGGGCCGATGATTCTTCGAAGTATCTTTCTTTCGAAGGCATCCAGCATTCCAGTATCTCTTGCTGTTAATGGCCCAAGTTTCCAAGGCATATGTAAGCACTGGTCTTGTGTTTTATACATGGTCAATTTAGTGGTACGGGTCAAGAGCCTTCAGGAGAGAAGCCTTGTTAGAGCAAAATAGGCTCTGTTGGCTGCTATTAATCTCTGTTTAATTTCATGAGAGGTATCATTTGAGTAGGCGACTGTCGATCCCAAATATTTAAACTGCTCAACTCTCTCAAAAGTGTAATTGCCCACAGTTATTGAGGGTGGCATGTTCTCCTTACGTGGTTTCCCAGCAGCCATATATTTAATTTTCTGCTGGTTGATGTTCAGTCCCATTTTCCTACTGGCCTGTTCAAGGGCGATGAATGTCTCTTCCATTGCCTTTCGAGTTCATGCCACTATATGTATATCATCGGCATAAGCAAGTATCTGCACTGATCTATAGAAAATTGTTCCCCTATTCAGGAGGTATGCATCTCTCATCACCTTCTCCAAGGCAACATTAAAAAGGAGACATGCCAGTGCGTCTCCCTGCCGTACCCCATTTTGAATATTTAATGTCTCAGACATCATTCCACCCGTTCTTATACTACTTCGTGTCCCACTCATTGTCATTCTCACCAGCCTTACCAATTTTCCAGGAATACCCAGTTCAATCATAGCATGGTACAATTTCTCTCTATCTATACTGTCATCGTTCCTTTGTAGTCAATGAAGAGGTGATGCGTGCCAATCCCAAATTCGATTGTCTTCTCTAAAATTTGCCTTAAGGTGAAAATCTGGTCTACAGTGGACTTTCCTGGGATAAATCCACACTGATAAATCCCAGTCTCTCTCTGAACAATTGGGAGAAGACGGTCAAATAGAACGTTGGAGAATACTTTATATCCCAAGTTAAGTAGCGTAATTCCTCTATAACTATCACACTCAAGCTGATCCCCTTTCTTATATATAGGACATATAATTTCTTCTCCCCATTGGTGAGATATTTTCTCCTCATCCTATACTGAAGAACCTATTTTTAGGAAAGTCCGTCCCAATTCATTGCCACCTTGCTTGAGCAGTTCCGCTGGAATATAATCTGTTCCAGTTGCCTTGTTATTCTTCAACTTCTTCACGACAGTTATCACCTCTTCTAAAGTTGGTGGACCTACATTTTCGTCATGGTCATTTTCTCCTTGCGCATCAATTGAGTGTCTTGTTATCATTCTGAAGTTCAGGAGTCTATCAAAATGTCGCCGCCATCTTTCACATATCTCTTTCCCCTCGCTAAAAAATTCCTGTTTCATCCTTTATCAGGCTAGTTTTGCCACAGAAGGGTTTCCGTGCAGCATTTACCTCTCTGTAAAATTTCCTCGCCACATTTTGATTTCTCAGAAGCTCCATTTCTTCGATATTTGCCTTCATCCACTATCTCTTTTTCCTCTGATGGATCTTCTTTTCAATAGTAAACATCGTTTTCCACCGCATATTTCTAGGCTGGTATATGGTACAGCCGCACTCTATTTGCTGTCAGCATATCGGCAATGGATAGTGTGTTCGGCAGCGACAAATACACAGACATTATTTTAATCTGGACAACCTGGTCGGAATGCAGCCGAAGTTCCAAACGGACGTAGGCCAATCCCTTCTACATACGTATTTCACCGAACAGTATTAGTTTTTGTTTCATACAAGCAACTCTATTATCGAGTGGAATTTCTACACGTTTATGAATTAATAAGTTATTAAATGTCCTTTTCTGCATCTTTGGCGTGTTTACAAACAGTAGCGGTGATTAGGGGTTGGGGCGAGGAGGGACAGTGGCACCCTCCCCCAACTTTTTGGAGTAAACATTACATTTTTTCCACTTTAGCCAGCTGAAACTAGGAATCATTTAAAAAAAAAGATATTTGTACAAGCCTTGTTGTCTTATCTGCTAATTATTTCCTTTATTTTTTAATTATTAACATAATTATTGGCGGAAATACGTACAAAATGCCGTTCGTCGCGGCTAAACGAGTAGTATAGCGCTACGGCAGGTAGTGGAGACTTTACATGTGCTGTGAGGAAGGGTAGTAGGGGTACTGTACATATTTTTTTGACAAGGTCGTGGACACTGAGTTATAATTCACCCGCTTGCCGCGCGCATCCATCAGTCCGGCCCCCTCTTTTAGTGCCAATTAGTTTCTTAGTGTGTATTCAAATACTAAATGATTTTTAATTGTATAATCATGCCGTACTTCTATTTAATTGTACCGGGCGAGCTGGCCGTGTGGTTAGGGGCGCGCAGCTGTAAGCTTGCACCCGGAAGATAGTGGTTTTGAATCCCACTGTCGGCAGCCCTGAAGATGGATTTCCGTGGTCTCCCATGTTCACACAAGGCAAGTGCTGGGGCTGTACCTTAATTAAGGCCACGGCCTCCCTTTCCACGTGTAGCCCTTTCCTGCTTCATCGTTGCTATAAGTCCTATCTGTGTCGCTGCGACGTAAAGTCAATTGTAAAAAAAATTAATTGTAATTTCAACGGGAGATAGGTAATACCAACTTTACTTTCACCGGACTAAATTCTTTCGCTTGTGTTATATTGTTTATTATGTAAATGTAATTAACCTGCCCCGTGGTTTATTTGTAATAATACTTTTTTGAGATTGTGATTAAATGCTTTATACTCAAATTTTCACCAGGTCTCACAAACAAACCACGGGGCAGGTTAAATAGATTTACTTAATAAATAATATAACACTAAACAAATAACTTAGCCCAGTGAAAGGAACGTTGGTATTATCTCCCGTTGAAATTACAATTACAATTGAATTTATTTTACAATTGGCTTTACGTCCGCCTCTGTGGTGTAGTGGTTAGTGTGATTAGCTGCCACCCCCGGAGGCCCGGGTTCGATTCCCGGCTCTGCCACGATGTTTTGAAAAGAGGTACGAAGGCTGGAACGGGGTCTACTCAGCCTCGGGAGGTCGACTGGGTTGAGGTAGGTTCGACTGCCACCTCAGCCCTCTTCGATGTGGTTTTCCGTGGTTTCCCACTTCTCCTCCAGGCAAACGCCGGGATGGTCCCTAACTTAAGGTCACGGCCGCTTCCTTCCCTCTTAGTTGTCTAACCCTTCCGAACTTCCCATCCCTCCCACCAAGGCCCCTGTTCAGCATAGCAGGTGAGGTACTGGTCATCCTCCCCAGTTGTATACCGACCCAATGTCTCACCCTCCAGGACACTGACCTTGAGGCAGTAGAGGTGGGATCTCTCGCTGAGTCCGAGGAAAAATCAACCCTGGAGGATAAGCAGATTAAGAAGAATTGGCTTTACGTCGTACCGACACAGATACGACTTATGGCGACGATGAGACAGGAAAGGGCTACTCGTGGAAAGGAAGAGGCCGTGGCCTTAATTAAGGTACAGCCCTAGCACTTGCCTGGTGTGAAAATGGGAAACAACGGAAAACCATCTTCAGGCCTGCCGACTGTAGGATTCGAAACCACTATCTCCCGCGTGCAAGCTCACAGCTGCGTGCCCCTAACTCCACGGCCTGCTCGCCCGGTGCAATTAAACAGAAGTACGACATGATTATGCAATTAAAATCATTTAGTATTTGAATATACACTAAGAAACTAACAGACACTAAACGAGACTGCCAGACTGACGGATGCGCGCGGAAAGCAGGTGAATTATAACTCAGTGTCCACGACCTTGTCAAAACAATATGTACCCCTACTGCCCTTCCTCACAGCACATGTAAAGTCTCCACTACTTGCCGCAGCGCTATACAAATCGGTTAGCCACGCCGAACAGCATTTTGTGCGTATTTCCACGAATAATAATGTTAATTATTAAAAAATATAGGAAAGAATTAACAGATAAGACAACAGGGCTTGTACAAGTAGCTTTTTTAAAAATAATTCCTTATTCCAGCCGGCTAAAGTGGAAAAAATGTAATGTTTACTCCAAAAAGTTGGGGGAGGGTGCCACTGTCCCTACTCGCCCCACCCCGTAATCACCGCTATTGTTTGTAAACACACCAAAGATGCAGAAAAGGAAATTTAATAACTTATTAATTTATACACGTGTAGACACTCCACTTGATAATAGAGTTGCCTGTATGAAACAAAAACTAATACTGTTCGGTGAAATACGTGTGTAGGGGGCATTGTCCTACGTCTGTTTGGAGCTTCGGCTGCATTCCGACCAGGTTGTCCAGATTAAAATAATGTCCGTGTATTTGTCGCTGCTGAACACACTATCCATTGTCGATATGCTGACAGCAAATATAGTGCGGCTGTACCATACACCAGCCTAGAGATACGCGGTGGGAAACGATGTTTACTATTGCAAGGGGTGCATTAGACCTGTAACGCTGAGCAACATGCTGCGAGCGACAGGCTGGTCCTTATCTCTTCATATTCTGATGTAACCTACCCGCTGGCAGTAGTGCCCCTGTGAAAATCAGTTGGTAGACATCCCATTCATCATTTGTACATGCGGGACATTTGTAAGTAGAAAGTACGGCGTTCTTGAGCCACCTGGTATAAATCTGACTTGCGCTTTATATTTCTTTTCTTTCTTTCATGCACTGATGGTCGATTATCATTGTCCTTTTCCATGCCAAGTTTGTCTCCATTGATAAGTCTGGCTTTCTTTCGTTGAAGTTTCGCAACTTGACCTTTTTTACAGAGCGGGGTGTCAGCCCTACGTCTAACCTCTTCCGGAGGACGGGTAATTTTTAATTAGGGTTTTCTTCCCTTAGCCTTTGGAGAACCAACCCCACATACTACAAGGCAGCAGCATCTTCATCATAGCCCCGTTAGCCGCCAGTTTTCAGGGTTCCTGCTGGGCCTTCACAGCTACCGAAGCGGTCACGGGGCACACGCAGTCCCCACTGTACATCACCCCACCAGGCAATCCCTTACTTTATGACGTTGCCCGTCTCCCACGACGTGGACGAGGGGTTGGACTTATGGGAGACGACAGAAGTGAACGCGGGGCTCATAATTCGTTGGTCCCAGTGCTTGCACACGTTCTTTATGATAGCGGTGTAAAGCCTATTCTGCCAGCACTCTCCACACTGTATCCTTCGAAGTGTGCATTTCAAGGACAAGTTGACGTGTGATTATTGCTGGGTAGTCGGCCACACGATCCAACATAATTTCCTCAAAGTCTGGTGTCAGGACCTGTCTTTGGCGGGAACATTGACCGGCTCTCTGCGGTGCGAACGACCCCGTCTCCTGTAAGTCAGTATTCACGGAGATAAACTTCTTCCAAATAGGATGACGCCTGTTGGGAACGCGTTTTCTGTACATTCGCGCTACTTTACGGGTACTACATCCTGCCGCATCGTGCATTAAGTGCATGTCTGCCAACTCTCGTGACGAGTAACGTTCCATCTTCGACAACGCGTCATGTACTGTACACAGTAACATACCTCACCATGTAGAGATCACAAGCTGTCTGATGTAATGGACAACAGACACCAGGGATAGGGGTGTGCATGCGGCACAGATCAATGCGCCGGTTTGATGCATGCGGTCGTCACATGACACGTGTTAAGAGCTAAGTTGGGTAAAGTACGCCTGTTTTTTGTGGTCAGAGGTGTATGCTGTTCATCACCCGCTGCCTGTTCCAGTGTTCAACAGGCACCCGGGACCTTAGCGAGAGTGCGGCAGAACTGCTTGCGCCGTTGCAATACATGCATTGAGACTGGAGGTCGTCACTGTGAACAATTACTATGAGCTACGTTGTTATATACCGTGTACGCTGTGTATGTCCATAACACAATAAATATGCATTTCCGACCACTGGTTCCCTACCTCAATATAATCAGTTGCGGACCCACTATCACCTGATTCAATTTGACCCAGAAGGTTTGAGACACGCTGTATATTTGGAAAACTAGGAACATTATTGTCATAACTCTCGCTGAATTGGCATTGATTGTGATTGCTTATAGTAGAGAGCAAACTCGGCTACCTCATTAACGAACCTGACACACAAGCTGTCGGTAACTTTACTTCCTTACTCGAACACCTGCCTTTTGTTTGTTTTGTTTTCCAAACCGAATCCTAACTGAAGCAATAAAATAATAGAGGTAAAATATACCAGAAAGTTTTTCTTCACACACGAGATAGTTTTAATCACAGACAGTAATTCTGTTGAAATAATAATAATAATAATAATAATAATAATAATAATAATAATAATAATAATAATAATAATAATAATAATAATAATAATAATAACAATGACATTCATTATTCACAAAGGATAGAGCACTCCACAGATATATTCACACATCACAGATATCGCCTTACTTTGTTAACACACCACGCAAATAGCTTTACAACAGCACGAACTGCACTGTCACAGTGAAAACTGCATCGAGTTACGCTATGACAGCTACGTTCACGTACTGCGGGGATTTTCCTCCTACATCACGATGGAAACTAATGAAGTTTACTCTACAAGCAGAGCAATTAACTATGTGCAAGACCCGAAGTGTGCGATTCCCCACAACATCTGCCAAAAAGAGCAAATAATGCTCTTGCGATTACCGAGGAGAAGGTGAGACATATGCAATGCATGTCTCCAATGTTTTGGTATATAGGTAGATTATAATTCTTATTAATTAAATCATCCAGTAGATTGTATATAAATACATGTATCCACTGGTAGTCAATAGAGACAAGGAGGGAATCCCAAGGCACTTGAAGTGATCGTACGTTAAGAGCTGCTAGAAGAGAAAATCACGACATTGCATGATTAACTGCAGTGCCTGAGACAGGCAGACTGGCAACAGCAGAAATAACTCTAGATAAGACCAATACGCTAGCGGAACCAAGCATGCTATTTCAATGAAATAAATAATTATCTCATCCCATAGCCCCTCAAAATTCCTGAAGATATAATTTCCCCCTAATATTCCCCCTGACTCCTGTATCACCCCCCCCCCCACTTCCCCCGGGACGATTAAATCCCCCTAAATTTAGGGGTGAAACAACTAAGTTGGCAACACTACCAAACTCAAGCATGTTTGAGTTTACTGGACGCCAGAGGGCCAGTGGCAGCTATTATTGGACGTGTCTTAAAAGTAGTGATGGGTTGCGACTGGAATCGCGAAGAGTCGATTACATACGCCTGGGGAATCTGGTATCCGATTCCGGAATCGATTCCGAAGAACTAGTAGCACCATATGTGATGCAAATACGTAAACACGTGCAGCACGAATGTGTTCTGTAATGCGAGTTCGTTTTGGTTTATAACCAGGTTACTTTACAAGCCATGCCTGCTCTCAATGCCCTGCTCTGGAGTTACACACCCTAATGCGACTGTAATTTGATCAGAAAATATTATTCTCTGTTTGAAACTAATCAAACTGTATGGATTGTAAACACATCAAAAGTTGTACGGGGATTATGACATAATATAGTTCAAATATATGTACATATAGTTCAAATTTATAATATGTCATAATCCCTGTACAAGTTGTAATTTGTTTACAATCCATACAATTTGACATAATATAACACTACTATTTCAACAAAATGCAATTGTACTAAAGAGACAACCTTAACTAATGTTAAGCTGTGATGAAAACAAAAATAGTAATTCTGAGAGTTTGTCATAATATTTAGCAGTAGTATTAAAGTTCTTGTTCTTCTTCTTCTTCTTCTTCTTCTTCTTCTTCTTCTTCTTCTTCTTCTTCTTCTTCTTCTTCTTCTTATTATTATTATTATTATTATTATTATTATTATTATTATTATTATTATTATTGTACCGGGCGGTACACCTCCACTCCGCTAATTTAAAATGTGCGCCAGTTGAAACTCCTCTGCTGGAGGAAGTCTGAACTTTATCTATGCTATTAATTCTCTACTTTCTCAGAAGATGTCACCACGTGGAAAATTTTGAGTTTTTGAACTGTGTCATTTGTGATGTGTTTTTGTTTCGCTTGAAGTAAGAAGTGTGAAGTGTGAACTTTCTCTTCTAGAGGACACTACTGAAGATCAACAATAGTGCAACCTAGTGCGAAGTCAAAGAACTATTTTGTTGGAGAAATTTTTATTTC
This sequence comes from Anabrus simplex, assembly GCF_040414725.1. Taxonomy (NCBI): domain Eukaryota; kingdom Metazoa; phylum Arthropoda; class Insecta; order Orthoptera; family Tettigoniidae; genus Anabrus; species Anabrus simplex. The sequence goes on from NC_090266.1 coordinate 489,942,965, forward strand.
AAATGTTTGTTTCTTGCTAAATTTCTTTCTGTTATTGTTTAAGTTGGCTGTATACCCCTCTTTTCCCCTTTGTTTTAGATTTATCCAATCCTGAATTTCTTTGAGTTATTTCCGACCAATCCGATGTATCTTCCCCCAACTTGGATATGTTCCTGTACCCGAGCCAATAAAAGTTTGTGGGCGGGTGTTTTCATTCCCCTAACGCCTAGAAACTTCCGCGAGAGGATTTAAACTGCTGATTTTAGGGTCTCCGGGCCACTTCTGTTCCATCTTTCAGTGTATAAAGTACATAGCAGGAGGCGGGAAGCGCCTCTTTCCTCGGCAGCGGTCATCAATAAGGTAATGGCCGATTAATAAATTCTTTCTTTGCTAGCTCAGCAGTTTAACTCTCGGGGCGGGTGCGAAGCGTTCCACCATGTAACCTTTTCCTAAAATGTAACAATCTTTCTTCTATTCTCTTTTAAGCTACCTTCTGGGATAGAGAGTGCTAACCCTCTCGAGCTCCCACTCTTATTGTTTTGAGGTGAACTTATTTTCTCAACCTATTCTTCGTTAATGTAAAACAAATTGCTCTTTTCTAAAGTCACCTCGGTAGTATGGGATTAGCCCTTGCATTAGTGGCCTAGAGCCAGATTAGGTTTTTTAAAAAACAAGTGTATTAGGAGTGCAGATTGCCTCCTCTCAAATTGTTATTTTAGAGGTCATGTAATTGCCCCTTTTCATTTAATAGACCTCAGTAGGTTGGGTATTGTACCCCTGTGTCTATGTCCAGTGAGGACAACTTGAAGGTGGAGTTTGGTGTGGCCTGGGAGAGGCTTAAATTTTGAGAGCGAGTGGCTCTTTTGAAAATTAAGTGTTGTATGCCTCGTGGAGGCTTTTCTGTGTAATTTGGAGCAAGGGCTCCTAGGTATGAATGGGGTTTTCTGCCCCTCTGTTAAAACTCGTGTTTGGGGTAAAACTGAGCTGATTGCCCAAGCTGTGTAAAATCAGGGCGCGAAGCCCAATTCCTGTAAATATTGTAACTACCCTTTTTGACTTGCTACTATGTACCTGCCATGCTTGTTATTTCTTGTTTTTGAAAAGAAAATATAACCTTGTTAAATTTTAAATTAATTTTGCTTTCGTAGCTGGAGACCTATTCACACCCGCACCTTCTTTCACCTCTACCTACCACGGAAAAACTCCGTAACAAGTGGTAGCAGAGCGTGGTTGAATGGGTCTCAATTTAGCCCCTTTTGACGGCTAAACATTGTTTGTTCCGAACTCTAACTATTTTCCCAGTTGCTGGAATCTTTTGAGTTTTTCAAAATTGTTCTGTCACCATGCCCGGCCCTCGCGATGTTCTCCATCTTAACTATTTGCGCAAGGAGGAGTTGATCTATGAATTGACTATTAGAAATGTACAATCTGGAGGCACGGTTGCAGTAGACACAAACAAGCTTAGAGAGTCCCTAGATTTGCCCATTTCCATCCCCAATTTCGGAGAGAAAGAAATTGACGACTCTCTGTCCACGATCACGGAGAATATTACTGGGCTAACTTCTGTAGTTAGTTTTTTTGATGAAAATGATCCTTCTCCTAATCAAATTAAGCGTGTGCAAGCTAGGCTATATCATTTTTCGAATAGGGTTAACGATCTGTTGTCTCTAAAGTTGAATGACGTTCAGAAGAAGGAAGCTAGTACGCTGCTTGAAAATATGTCTGAATTATCTAGCAAGGTCACTCAATTGTTAACAGGGGAGGTTCCTCCCAAAAGCGATCTACCTACCACAGTGAATGCAGGTAGTGAGGAAGCGCCTCCCAAGGGAGAAGTTAATAGGATAACCGTTGCTGCTCAAACTATCCCTGCCCCATTGGACAACGAATCTGAACGTCGTGCATCATTGAGTAACATCCGTTCTGAATTAACTTCCTTGCCATTGAAACCTTTACCTACTATGTCACCCGGGTTTAACAGCTTGCCTCATCCATTGGCAATGTTGCTCAGAGGTATCTCTAAGTTTTCCGTTAATACCACCAGTGATGTAATTTCTTTTTTAAGATTTCTAGTTGAATTTCAGGATCATGCCCTTGTGTTTTCTCTTTCTCCATGTCAAATTTTGCAAATTATCTATCCGTATGCTATTGGTATTCTCTCAGATAAAATCGTAAGAGCCATTGCCGAGCAATCATCTATTGAGGATTTCCATGCCCATTTGCTAGCTAACTTCATCCCGGCTAGGGCCAGGTCCTCCCTTATTCAGAAGTACTATTACCGTGTACAACGCTTGGATGAAAACTTGGCTGATTTCATACAGGACATTAAGTTTTATACTAGGGTGTTTGCTCTTCATTTCCCTGAGGATCAGATTGTACAAGCTATTGTGGAAGGGATTTCACCACCCTACAGGTCATATTTGTGTTTCGCGGCGTGCCCGCAAACTTTCTCTGAACTTGAAGCATTGGCCGTCTCAGCGGAAGGAGTTAGATACGCCGATTCTTTGCGTGTCGCGAAAGAACCCCCGCCTTCCTTTAGTAATACTCGGCCTCCACCTCGCCGACCTGTCAATCCCCGTAAATGTTATGCTTGCGGGTCGCCTGACCATCTGCGCAACAAGTGTCCACTGATCAAGTCAAGTGGGACAAGGAATGGAGCCGGGTCATCACAAGGCTGTTTTAAATGTGGGGCTTTCTCACATATCGCCAAGAATTGTCCCAATTCGAATAGCACCCCCTCCTGCTCAACTTCTGGTGCAAATTCCACCTATGCCAATAATAAAAAGTGACTAGTGGCTTCGGCTGAGTCGACTAATCCATCTTCCCGAGACTCAGCCCCTGGTAAACAGGTTGTAAATTCAGGGAACGAGCAATTTTCAAATTCATCTTTTGAAGGTCCCAAAGAGTGTCTTAGGATTGCGGCGGATACCCCCGCACCGGTCCCCTTTCTCAAAATTGAGTTAAATAACGAGCCTATAACAGCTCTCTTAGATTCAGGTAGTGTTTGTTCTATTATTTCGGCTGATTGGTATTCAAAATTGAAATCTGTTTGTAAACTTCCTAACTATTGTTTGTCGGCGATCCAATACGTTTCGGCTAATTCCTCTCCATTAGAAATTCTCGGTTCCTTATATGTCAAAATTCGTATTTTTAAATTCACATGGAAAGTTAAATTGTTTGTGGCCAAGCACTTGTCTTGCCCCATTATATTGGGAGCGGACTTTATTTCTCACACTGGTCTTGTGCTCGATCTTCAGAGTAGGTCTTGCACTTTCAAATTTGCCTCTAATTGTAATATCCCTCTATTAAAGTGTAATTCTGCATCATGTTCTTCTATTTCGCCTACCCAGGATGAGATGTTGTTAGACCTTAGACATCTACCTGAGGAGCAGGCTGATAGTATTCGCAAATTGTGTCAGTCGTTTCCCGAGGTGTTCTCAGATACTCTTGGTGTTACTGATCTTATTGAATACAAAATTGAGGTCACGGATTCGATGCCTGTCCGTTTTCCACCTTATAGGCTATCTCCACCTAAAATGAAGGCTCTAAAAGAAATCTTCGATCAGATGTTGAAGGACGGTATTATTAGGCCCTCTAAGTCAGCGTATTCTTCGCCTATTTTTTTAGTCCCGAAACCCCAAGGAGGCTTCAGGCCTGTCACTGATTACAGGGCTCTCAATCGGAAGGTGGTGTTACAATCTGTGCCCCTTCCCGACCTTCATTCTTGTTTTTCATGGTTTCGTAAGGCCAAGTTCTTTACTATCTTGGACTTGAATCAGGCCTATAATCAAATTCCCCTTGCCGAAGAGTCTAAACATCTTACAGCGTTTGCCACGGACTGGAATTTATACGAATACAACCGCGTGCCTTTCGGGCTCCCCACGGGAGCAGCTGTACTCACTAGGCTACTAGATAGGGTCTTCTCCGACATCAAATTTGAGTACTTATATCACTACTTGGACGATGTCGTCGTATTTTCAGAGACTTTTGAAGAACATCTAGATCATCTGCGAGAAGTTCTCGATCGCCTTCGTAAGGCTGGGTTAACTGTTAAGTTGTCCAAGGTTGCCTTTGCTAAGCCCTCTATGTCTTTCCTAGGGCATATTGTGTCACCGGATGGTGTAGCAGTCGATCATTCTAGAACACAGGCCATCCGTGATTTTAAACCTCCCAAGGACATTAAAGGTATCGCCAGGTTCATTGGTATGGTGAATTTCTTCAGGAAGTTTATTCCTAACTTCGCTAATAGAGCGGCGCCCTTAAACCTTCTTCGTAGGAAAGGCATCAAATTCGAGTGGGGACCTTCTCAACAAGCCGCTTTTGAAGACCTTAAATTAGCTCTTTGTAATGCCCCTGTACTTGCTATGCCTGATTTCTCGAAGAAATTCATTGTCCAAACCGACGCATCGTCGTCAGCGGTAGCTGCAGTCCTTCTTCAAGAGACTGAACTAGGGAGGCGCCCCATCGCCTATGCGTCTAGGACATTGTCGGCTCAAGAAGCCAAGTATTCCATCTATGAGCTCGAAGGTTTGGCAGTCTTATTCGCCTTAGAGAAGTTCCGTCTCTATCTGGAACACGTCAAATTCGACCTGGAGACAGATAATCAACCTTAAGCTGGGTCTTAGGTAGGCCGCGTCGTACTGGTCGTATAGCCCGCTGGGCCATCCGTATTTCTGCCTTCCAGTTTGATGTTAGACATATCAGAGGTACCGAAAATGTTGTTGCTGATGGACTCAGCCGTATGTTTTCTAACGACGTCGAGACCCATGAACCGGTCGACAGTTCCTCACCTTCCGAGTCCATACTATCTAAGGTTAATGCCATCCTAACAGATGCTCCCATGCTCTTTAGGGATATCGAGAAATACCAACGTGAAGATCCGACGCTGGCTCCGATAATGGAAACCCTTTCTTCTGGGGAACATGTTGTCCCTTATGTTCTGAGGAATGGTGTTCTATGTTGCCCTTCGAGGCATGATAAGATGATGAAAGTTGTTGTTCCAGCGGTTCTTGTACCTATGATCTTCAAGTATTATCATGAGACCCCATTAGGAGGGCATCTTGGTATCTTTAAAACTCGTGAAAAGATTCGTGAAATGTTCATCTGGAAAGGTATGGACGGTGAAATCCGTGAACTAGTAAAGGCTTGTAAATCCTGTTTGCTTAGTAAACCGACCATGTCCACCAAGGTAGGCCTCTTGTCTTCTCAGCAAGCGTCGCGCCCCATGGAACGCCTGTATATTGATTATGTAGGACCATTCCCCCAGTCAAAGGGTAATGCCAACAAGTTCATCCTTGTGTGTGTAGATGGTTTTACCAGATTTTCTTGGTTATTTCCGACTAAGCTGGCTACCGCTCAGTCTACCATTACTTGCTTAAATTCTATTTTTGCTTCTTTTGGTCCGTGCCAATATATTGTATCTGATAATGCGAAGGCTTTTACATCTAACTTATTTCGTAAATTCTGTTTTGACTTATCCATCTCTCATGTAACTACTTCTGCTTATTACCCTCAACCATCTCTGGCTGAACGGGTTAATCGTAATCTCAGGTCCGCACTTATTGCCTATCATCATGAAGATCATTCCAGGTGGGACACGTCCCTGCATTGGTTAGCTTTTGCTTTGAATTCGGCGGTTCATGAATCTCATAAGTTCACTCCAGCTTCCTTGATGTTCAAGTTTGTTCCCAACACGCCGCTCTCTAACCTTTGGTCTCTGAGTGACATTCTACCCGAGACAATAGATCCGGATAATATTAAAGATCTTTGGAAGAAGGCTAAAGCCAATCTTAAGGTATCTCATGAAAAGGTTAGAGAAAAGTATGATCGTGGACGGAGACCCACCACTTTGAAGGTAGGTGACCAGGTGATGGTCAAGAATTTTGTTCCCGCGGGCAAGCTTGCCCCCAGATTTCATGGGCCATGCATCATTCTCGATTTTCTTACGCCGGTTACATTGTTAGTAAGCAATCCAGCCACCGAGAGGATATTTAGGGTTCACCTGTCCCAGGTGAAACCGGTGTAAATTTTGTGTCAACTTGCTTCATATAATTTGATAGGAATATGAAGGTTATATTTTCTTTTTTGAGTTCCACTCTTAAGGCATTCTGCTCCTTCTATTTTATTTTATATGTAAGTATTTCTGTAAAACCTCCCCCGATTTGTTAAACTGCCATCCTGTCCTTGCCACGGCCATTACCACGCTCCCGTCTCCTGCTCCACTACACACAGTGGCTGGCTTAGATGAAATGCCATGGATATCTGCACGCCGCTGGCCCCTCAATCTCTCTACATGCCTGTGCCCTCAAAAAACATGATGGTCCAACACAATTCTGCCGCCTAGCTTAAATGTTTCAGTGCCCCCGCAGCCGCGCGGCGCTGTGCCGCGACTGGGTTCGAGGACGGGCCCCCTCGGCCCCAGCGAGGACGACATGTGCACGGCGAGCCGGAGCTCTCCTCCCGGCCACGACTGATGTGCGGCGCACGACCTGCTACTTGCCCGCAGCCTGTATATGTTCACCGCGGGCGCGGCGTGTTTCAACACCTCTGCTCCCTTCATAGTGCGGGCGAGCGGTATCTCAGGGTACTTGAGGGGTCCGAGCGGCCTCCTTTGGACGCAAGCTGCAACGGCCGGTCTGGCCATCCAACTTCATCAACCTCAACTACATGGACAGTTACGATAAGCAATGACTACACTCGGGAATTCAACAGCAATATTTGGTGGACATTGCAAAATTTTTCATCACTTTTAAGTATTAAAAGTCTATCTTCGGAATTCTACTTCTACAAACTTAAAAACTTTACTTCATCTGCAACAACAAAATTTTGAAACTAAATCAAACCAAATTAAGAAAATCTTATAAATTTTTTTTTTGGCAATTAATCTCCATATCTACATCAAAACTTGGACCTTGTTTTCAAACAATTTCATGTGTCACCCCGGGAGGAACTTTGGGGGGGGGGGGGGGAGGTCTGTACCGGGCGGTACACCTCCACTCCGCTAATTTAAAATGTGCGCCAGTTGAAACTCCTCTGCTGGAGGAAGTCTGAACTTTATCTACGCTATTAATTCTCTACTTTCTCAGAAGATGTCACCACGTGGAAAATTTTGAGTTTTTGAACTGTGTCATTTGTGATGTGTTTTTGTTTCGCTTGAAGTAAGAAGTGTGAAGTGTGAACTTTCTCTTCTAGAGGACACTACTGAAGATCAACAATAGTGCAACCTAGTGCGAAGTCAAAGAACTATTTTGTTGGAGAAATTTTTATTTCAAATGTTTGTTTCTTGCTAAATTTCTTTCTGTTATTGTTTAAGTTGGCTGTATACCCCTCTTTTCCCCCTTGTTTTAGATTTATCCAATCCTGAATTTCTTTGAGTTATTTCCGACCAATCCGATGTATCTTCCCCCAACTTGGATATGTTTCTGTACCCGAGCCAATAAAAGTTTGTGGGCGGGTGTTTTCATTCCCCTAACGCCTAGAAACTTCCGCGAGAGGATTTAAACTGCTGATTTTAGGGTCTCCGGGCCACTTCTGTTCCATCTTTCAGTGTATAAAGTACATAGCAGGAGGCGGGAAGCGCCTCTTTCCTCGGCAGCGGTCATCAATAAGGTAATGGCCGATTAATAAATTCTTTCTTTGCTAGCTCAGCAGTTTAACTCTCGGGGCGGGTGCGAAGCGTTCCACCATGTAACCTTTTCCTAAAATGTAACAATCTTTCTTCTATTCTCTTTTAAGCTACCTTCTGGGATAGAGAGTGCTAACCCTCTCGAGCTCCCACTCTTATTGTTTTGAGGTGAACTTATTTTCTCAACCTATTCTTCGTTAATGTAAAACAAATTGCTCTTTTCTAAAGTCACCTCGGTAGTATGGGATTAGCCCTTGCATTAGTGGCCTAGAGCCAGATTAGGTTTTTTAAAAAACAAGTGTATTAGGAGTGCAGATTGCCTCCTCTCAAATTGTTATTTTAGAGGTCATGTAATTGCCCCTTTTCATTTAATAGACCTCAGTAGGTTGGGTATTGTACCCCTGTGTCTATGTCCAGTGAGGACAACTTGAAGGTGGAGTTTGGTGTGGCCTGGGAGAGGCTTAAATTTTGAGAGCGAGTGGCTCTTTTGAAAATTAAGTGTTGTATGCCTCGTGGAGGCTTTTCTGTGTAATTTGGAGCAAGGGCTCCTAGGTATGAATGGGGTTTTCTGCCCCTCTGTTAAAACTCGTGTTTGGGGTAAAACTGAGCTGATTGCCCAAGCTGTGTAAAATCAGGGCGCGAAGCCCAATTCCTGTAAATATTGTAACTACCCTTTTTGACTTGCTACTATGTACCTGCCATGCTTGTTATTTCTTGTTTTTGAAAAGAAAATATAACCTTGTTAAATTTTAAATTAATTTTGCTTTCGTAGCTGGAGACCTATTCACACCCGCACCTTCTTTCACCTCTACCTACCACGGAAAAACTCCGTAACAATTATTATTATTATTATTATTCATTTTCTACCACTTTTCCCACATCTGTTGGGTCGCGGGTCGAACTGTATCGCACATGTTGATTTGGCCCGGTTTTATAACCGGATGCCCTTCCTGACGCCAACCCTGTATTGAGGAATGTAATTACTGCTGCGTGTTCCTGGGTTGGTCGGTAGTGTGGTGTGTTGTCTGAATATGAAGAGGAAAATGTAGGGACAAACACAAACACCCAGTCCTCGGGCCGAAATAACTAATCAGAGGCAATTAAAATCCCCCACCCGGCCGAGATCGAACTCGGGACCTTCTGGACTGAAGGCCTCAACGCTGACCATCCAGCCAATGAGTCGGACAGTAGCACGAAATGTATATTGCAAATTAAATGTAACGGAAGACAGGTACGCTATGAAACAAGTTGTGTACTTATTAAAAACTAGCTGATGTACCCGTGCTTCGCTACGGGATTCTCAGAAAGACTGACTTTGTGGTTTTCCTAACTGAAATCAACATAGGTCATTACAAAAACGTAAGTATGGATGTAGCGATTAAGAGCAATGCTATCATATAAAATACTCGATCAAATGGAAAGCCGCACGTTTTATCACTTTTAACGAACAGTGCTGCGGTTAGATTGCGGTGCCGATCTAATAGTCCAAAGTTCCAGAGCTGGGATGACCAGGCCGCAGATTGCCATGAACACTCATATGTCATTATTCTGCTAAATATGCACACTGTTCATTCCAATCAGTACCTCAGAGTAGGGATTGAATAGCCCGAATGCTATGATGATCCAGTGTGTTACGTACCAGTAGTATCAGCAAATTCATAAACCAGGGGAATGGTATGCTAAAGAAGAAAGTTATCTAACTCACCAGCTACTTCCCATCAATATTCAGGCAGGCTGTTACACTCTGTCCGACTGAGCGAGTTGACCGTGTGGTTAGCGGTGCGCAGCTGTGAGCTTGCATCCGAGAGATAGTGGATTCGAACCCCATTGTCGGCAGCGCTGAAGATGGTATTCCGTGGTTTCCCACTTCCACACCAGTCAAGTGTTGGGCCTGTACCTTAATTAAGGCCTAAGTCACTCCTAGCCCTTTCCTATCCCATCGTCGCCATAAAACCTATCTATGTCGGTGCGACGGAAATCAAATAAAAATTACTCTGTACGCAGCAGTAATCCTATCTTCCGGAGATGAGGGGCAACAGAAGACACAAACATCACGAGAAACAATGGTCAATGTAATGTTATTGTTGATCAGTGTTATGAGCTTTCTATATTGTAGGCCTACACATTTAGTTTTCTTTCGACTCTGTGATTTGTGAAATATTTTGTACCGCAAACTGTAGTTTCTTATTCTCCGACTTTACATACCGATTTTCATTAAATACTGTTTACCCATTTTCTCGTTACTCGGCGCTGATATGGACTTAGTAACAAAAATTCAAATTCATGAATATCTTGGTGATCATAGCCAGTACGGTAACAATGTATAAGACATGAATAATAGGAAATTTAATACTATATAACCTTAGTTATCTAGCATTCACCGACTACACTTCTAATAAGAAATATTTGAGAATTACATTTTAGGCCTTCCCCTAAACTACCATTTCACTCAGCGTGAATAAAATATTTTACAGCCAAGACTATAGCGACTTATTTCCTGACTTTGCATGCCGATTTTCATCAAGATAGGACTACTAATAACAACACTATTTGAGAATTAAATTTTAGGCCTTCCCCTAAACTACCATTTTTCTCAGCGTGAATACAATTATTGACAGTCTAGATTCTAGCAATTTATTCCCCAACTTTGTATACTCATTTTCTTTAAAATACGCCCACTAATAACAAATAGTTGAGAATTCAATTTTAGGCCTTCCCCTAAACTACCATTTCACTCAGTGTGAGTAAAATGATTTATAGCCTAGATTGTAGAGGTTCATCCCCCGACTTCACATACCGATTTTCATTAAATTCTCTTCAACCGTTTTCTCGTGATGCGTGTAGATACATACATACATACATACATACATACATACAGACATTACGGAAAAGTAAAAAGTGCATTTTCTTGTTACTATGGACATGACCGATACAGAAATACCATTATTTTCAAATTCTGAGCAATGTACAGAAAAAACTCTCATTTTATATATATAGATTACATTTCAGGCCTTCCCCTAAACTACCATTTCACTCAATGTGAATAACATTATTGATAGCCTAGATTATAGCGACCTATTCCCCGACTTCGCACACCAATTTTCGTGAAGATACGACCACTAATACAATAAATATTTGACAATTAAATTTTAGGCCTACCCCTAAACTACCATGTTTCTCAACGTGTATAGCCTATATTGTAGCGACTTATTTCACATGTTTGTCTACCGATTTTCATTAAGACACGACCACTAATAACAAATATTTGAGAATTAAATTTCAGGCTTCCCCTAAACTACCATTTCACTCAGCGTGATTAAAATAATTTATAGCCTAGATTGTAGCGGTTCATCACCCGACTTTACATTCCGATTTTCATTAAATTCTCTTCAACCGTTTTCTCGTGATGCGTGTACATACATACAGACAGACAGACAGACAGAAATTACGGAAATGTAAAAAATGCATTTTCTTGTTATTGTGAACATGACCGATACAAAAATAGCATTCTTTTCAAATTCTGAGCAATGTACAGACAAAACTCTTATTTTATATACATAGATGTGGCTTAATTCCACAGACTTTATACGTTTATTTTAGCGATATTTGAAAACCACATTAGAAAAATACAGTATAAGCATAAATAACAATGTCGATTGCTACACCCAGTGTCGAAATGTGTAATGTGATTTCCAGACAACTAGGATAAATTGTTATTTCATTATTATGTGGCATAATTCATTCGTGACGACCAATAAGACATTTCACTGTATACAAAAGAAATAGTAAATATTGCACGTTCGAATTTCCCCCCGCACTTTCAAAATAAGCGCCTTAATGAACTCCTCTATTGACCAAAATGTGAAATTGCTACTACATAAAGTTGAGACTTTAATCAGAAGAGGTCACTACTGAAACATTAAGTAAGTGTGTTATTGTGAAGTTTCCTAAACTGATTGGATTTCTATTGGTTTTGTTTTTGCTGTACATCAAGAAGTTTGGACGTTCTTCCACAGATGTCACTACCAAAAAACAAAAAAACAAAATATAGTAATGCACTCTGGTGCAAGGTAAAGGAAGTTGTTATTGAAAGAAATTATGTGTTTATAGGTTTTCTCAACTTTCATTTGTTTTCTTTATGTAATTCCTTATTGTAGTTAGACCCATTCAAGCCCACACCTTCTTTCACCTCTCTGCGTTCCACAGATACTTCTGTCTCATTCCGCCAGTTTTGAATTTGGCCAATGAAAATTTTTCTGTAATTTTCAGCCTATCACAGGCTTCTTGTTCGGTTTTGAGTGTAACTTTTGGGTTCAGCCAATAAAAATGAGAGGATGTGTCCGGATTAGCCCAGAATCCTCTCGAAACTTCCCTGAGGGTATATAAGTTGCGGCTTTTCAAGTTTTCTGGTCTCATTTGATCGTCGTCTTTCTGTGTGTGTGTGTGTGTGTGTGTGTGTGTGTGTGTGTGTGTGTGTTAAGGCAGGAGGCGGGACGCCTCATTCTTCGGCAGGCAGTACATCAGCCAGGTAATGGCCACCTAAATTCTCTTTTCTGTAGTTACCTCCGCAGACTTATCCGAGGGGAAGATTCGAATTTTTAACTATGTAACAACGCTTTTCTAAATTGTAAATTTTCTTTCGGCTAATGTAAAATTTCATAAAGTCTTTAACTGTAAATCGGGGATAGAGAGCGAGTTACCCTCTCGAGCTCCCCTTCATCTTGGTTTGAGGTGACGACGACTTCGTAACTGTTTTCTTCCTGTAATGGATTAAATTAATTCCCATGCGAGTCACCTCAGTAGTTTCATCGGGCCCAGAGCACTGTTAGGGTTTTAATATTTCATTTACCGAGCTCGATAGCTGAAGTCGCTAAAGTGCGGCCAGTATCCAGTATTCGGGAGATAGTAGGTTCAAACCCCACTGTCGGCAGCCCTGAAAATGGTTTTCCGTGGTTTCCCATTTTCACACCAGGCAAATGCTGGGGCTGTACCTTAAGGCCACGGCCGCTTCCTTCCTACTCCTAGCCCTTCCCTGTCCCATAGTCGCCATAAAACCTATCTGTGTCGGTGCGACGTAAAGCAACAAGAAAAAAAAATAGAAAAAAATTCATTATCTTGGAGCGCAAGTGTACGCCTCCATTCGGTTTGTGTTCGGGCCAGTCATTTAACCTGTTCATTTTCCGCAAAGGCCCAGTAGGTTGGGTACTAGATATCCGTGTGTAAAACTATTTCCATTTGTAAATAGTGCCTTGTGAGGCCAGAGAGGTTAAATATTGTAACTTCTGGAGCAAGTGCTCTTAAATCAGAATATTTCCGTCCCTGTCTAAACATTGAGATTTCGTGAATTTTGTAAACCGGATCCGGTATCTAAGAATTTGTAAACTAAGGGCTTGAAGCCCTAAAGCTGTAAAATTCACTAAGCTTGGATTTTCCCAAGTTTTGTTTCAAGATTGCTAATTGTACCTGCCATGTTGTTATGTTCACTCAGTGAAAAAATTGTTAAGTTTGATATTCTAAAAGAAATATAACCTTTTAAAGTTTTAATTCAAATTTTTCATATTGTAGTTAGACCCATTCAAGCCCACACCTTCTTTCACCTCTCTTCGTTCCACAGATACCCCGGAACAATAATAATAATAATAATAATAATAATAATAATAATAATAATAATAATAATAATAATAATAATAATAGTCCGCCTCTGTGGTGTAGTGGTTAGCGTGATTAGCTGCCACCCTCGGAGGCCCGGGTTCGATTCCCGGCTCTGCCACGAAATTTGAAAAGTGGAACGAGGGCTGGAACGGGGTCCACTCAGCCTCGGGAGGTCAACTGAGTAGAGGTGGGTTCGATTCCCACCTCAGCCATCCTGGAAGGGAAATAAAATACCACCGTGAAAAAAAAAACTGGTCCCTTGCCAGGGTTACGGCGAAGAATGGTAAATGACCAGAAGCCAGAAAACATCTTGAGGCAACCTCTAGGGCTAACAACCCTAGTTGTAAAAGGATGGGTACCCGTCCAAAGCAAAGTCAAGTCAAAAAGCATGATGGCACAACATTTCAAGAAACATACCCCAGGGGGTAAATCTTCGGATAAATCCCTTGTCGTGAACGCCACGGCGCACGAGTCTCGGATTCTGGGGGAGACTCGACATCATGCAAGAGACGAGTCGGAGCGTCTCTGTGTACCCCGAAGATTCAAAAACTCAGGCCAAAATCTAAAACCTTTCTAGCAACTTTCAACATAAATTCACTTACACAAACTGGCAAGCTGAAAACCCTCACCAAAGCTCTTCACGAAAATCAGATATCCATAATGGCCCTACAGGAAACAAGGTACCCAGATGAAGAGATTTTTTAATCCGAAGGCTACCGATTTTTCAAGAGCAAAGCGCAAAGAGGTATCCTCAACGGAGCTGTGATGCTTGGAACCGCGTTTGCTGTTAGAACCAAGATCCTTAAATCGGTTGCAAATTTCGAACCTCTGAATGACAGATTGTCTATACTCACAATTAAATGCGCGAGCAAAACCTACGCCCTAGTTAACGCACATGCTCCTACAAACGATAAGAACAAGTCTGATCCAGACGAAGTTGATAATTTCTGGGACCTACTGGATGAAAAATTAAACAAAATCCCCAAACACCATGTCAAGCTTCTTTTGGGTGACTTCAATGCCCAACTAGGTCGTGAACAAAAGTACAAGAAAGTTATAGGAAATTACCCTGCTCACAAAAGAACCAATCCCAACGGAAAAAGACTGGTGTCCATTTGCGAAAATCACAACCTGCAGGTCATGTCGACCCACTTTCGCCATCTACCCAGAAAGCAAATGACTTGGCGTTCTTCCGTCCAAGCTCTCGGAGAGTTCCAAATTGATCATGTTGCAATCTCCAGGAGAAACAGCCCTGAGATTATGAATGTCAAGGTAAAGAAAGGCATCAATGTGGCCTCAGATCATTATATGTCTCTTATCAAATTCAAACCAATTCCCGCAAACACAAGGAAGACAACCAAACCGATCACACGCTTCGACAAAGGGTCGAGGAGTTCCAGGAGAAGGCTAGACCAAATGACCGTGACTTTAACAACGCCAAAGGTCTCCTTGTTGAGGCCGCCAAGGACGTTGCAGAAATCAAGAGAAGCAAAAAGGATGCCTGGTGGAAAGGTACCTGCGAATCAGTCCTCCAAGAAAGACTCAATGCGTGGAAACAGTACAACTCTACGAAATCAGAAAATGATTGGGAAACCTACAAAACCCAACGTGCCCAAGCAGCTAGGGTGTTCAGAACTGAGAAACGTAAATACGAAAAATCTCTCATTGAAAAGATAGAACAAAACTTTAGGAACAATGAAAGCAGAGAGTACTACAGAGCCTTTAAACGCAAACTCACTGGCTATAAACCACCATCTCTATGCTTTGAGCGAACGGACGGCACACTGGCGACGTCAAATGAAGAAAATTGCAGCATTCTGGCAGATTACTTCAAGAATTTACTTAATTGCTCTAAACCGCAAAGCGCCATTGAGACCAAGGAGCCCTTACTCAGGTACCCAGATTCCAGACCACCCGACAGAGATGAAATGAAGCGCCACATTGCCCGTCTCAAAAATAACAAAGCGCCGGGGGAAGACTCAGTAGTAGCAGAACTATGGAAATATGCCCCAAAGGAATCACTTGATATCTTGCAAAAGCAAATAGAAGAAATTTGGAACAAGGAGACCCTACCCGAAGATTGGAAAATAGCTTTGATCCATCCATTACACAAAAAAAACAGCATGAAGAACATCAACAACAACAGAGGAATATCTCTGCTACCCTTAACTTACAAAATTCTATCACTTGCCATCCTAGAGCGTTTGGAAGCACAAGTCGAACATCAAATAGGTGAATACCAAGGAGGGTTCAGAAAAGGTCGCTCAACAGCTGAACAGATCCAAAATCTCAAAACGATCATCAGATATTGTACACTAAGGTCCAAGCAGTATGTGTCTGTCTTTGTGGACTTTAAGAAAGCGTATGACTCCATTGACCGGGAAGTCCTGCTAAACATCATAAACGAATTTGGAGTTGATTTGAAACTGCTGGCATTAATTAGAGCCACCCTGACCGATACAAAATCCAAGGTGAAGTTCCACGGATGTCTCTCGCATTCCTTTGACATCAAAACAGGAGTCCGACAAGGTGATGGGCTATCCCCTATACTCTTCAACTGTGTTCTTGGAAAGATCACCAGAACCTGGCGGGTGAGATTACAGGAAACCAACTACAGTCCGTTGAGAATAGGAACCAAATCCAAGGGGATCGCAACAGACTGCTTAGCATTTGCCGATGATATTGGTGTTCTCTCAAACTACATAGAAACCGCTAGAGCTCAGGTTGAAATTTTAAAGGAAATTGCCGAACAAACAGGTTTGCAGATATCGTTTGAGAAAACAGAAGTAATGACTAACATCGAAGAGGCTCCACCAAAACTCCATACAAAATACGGGGACATCACCCGAGTAGACAAATTCAAATACCTGGGTGAGATCATCATGAAAAATGGACTGGACAAAGAAGCACTTCAGGAGCGAGTACGCAAACTGGAAATAGCCTACCAAACATCCCGCACAATCTACAACAAAAAATGCCTCTCCCAAAACACCAAGCTACGTCACTATGAAACAGTTCTGAAGCCAGTAGTTCTATATGCAGCCGAAACCCTGTCTCTAAATGCCAACAAAGGACTCCTTGAAGAACTGGAGAAAAGAGAACGCAAAATTGAGAGAGAAATCTTGGGATCAAAGTACAGAAATGGAATCCATCAAAAGAGATCCAACAAGGAAGTCTACGGCAAAATAGAGAAAATTACAGACACAATAAGAAAAAGACGGGCACGATTTTACGGTCATCTGAAAAGAATGGACGGAAGAAAGTTAACTAAAGGAATCTTTCACTTTTTTTATTCAAACCCCAAAACCACAATTCCCTGGTTTAGAAATACCAAAGAAGACCTGCAAATGCTACATATCTCAGCTGAAGACGCCCTAAACAGAGATCTCTTCCGCAAGAAAATATTGACGAACGGGCTAAATTGAGACGAGCAACCGAAGAGAACACACGGTGCCCCTTGGACAGAGGAGCGTAAGCAGGCCCACTCACAAAGAATTTGGGAAATTTGGGCTTTAAGGAAGGCCAAGTTCAGTGTCAAATGCAACAAGACTTAACGTGGTCCTTGATGGCCCCAGCGAATTATATATAATAACAATAATAATAATAATAATAATAATAATAATAATAATAATAATAATAATAATAATAATAATAATAATAATAATAATAATAATAATTGTTATGTTTTATTAGAACATAATTCCATGAACACACCTCATATCTTTCACAGCAAGACGAGCAGAATAATAAAACGCCAATGCATGGAACAAACAGACTATATGCGTCGTGACGAATCAAAATAATTTGCAATTGAATTAATTTAATTTAAAATAAGTAAATTCACCATGGTATGAAATCAAACACTGTACGCAACAACCACTGAAGTGAAAAATTTAAGTTACTCGTTTGAAAACGTTTAAGGTCACTTTCCGTGGCTTTTGCGAAAATAACTATTTTTTTAATCGGCTCCAGAATTATGTTTGGGGCATACTATTCTTGTTTTAATAAATGAAATCATTAACGATATATTTTGTACTTGAAACCGTACGAAACTAAATTCAATTTTCACATTGATACCTATGTAGAAAAGTAGTCTCTTTCAACAACAGCGAACTCAATTACTGTATTAAAATGCAAGCAAAATTAACAGAACTAATAACAGTGAGTACATTGCCATTAGTCATGGCTCACGATTATAACCGTTGTCCCATTACCAACATAATTCTTTGATTTACTTATTAAAACAGTAACATTTTCCCCGATATCACAAATGTAATTTTAGTGTGTCAATATGTAGTGACAAATGATATAGGTATATAGTCTCTGTAAGCCAACCCGCCGATCTTCTGTGCAATGAAGGACCTGTCTCTCAATCGACGAGTTCTTTTGAACGACCCAATATTGTTCCAAGCATTAAATATTATTGTGTCTGGACCATGAGGTTTTACTTTCAATGAATTCATTTATGTAAAAAAAAAAATCACCGATATATACTAAGGTGGTTACCTATATCGTAACCTTGAATTAATGGTACAGATCACTTCTCTTATCAATTGGAAATGGCTCAACTTTCTTTCGGAGCCCCCGTAAACTCTTCAAAACTTTACGGACCGAAGTCAACGAAATTCCGAATGGATTTTGATTATTAAAGACCCCTTCCATCGCACAATATGTTTAAAAATATTTTATTTTACGCGCTGTTTTTATAAAGGATATTCCCAAACATGTGGGTAGTAATCGGGGGTGGGGGATGGACACCCCAAAACAATACAAAAGTCCCTATGAACATAAGCCCTATGGTCGATCGTTTACAAGTTACAGACTTCCCAACATTTTACGGTAATCTGTTGGTAATAGCTTTACCTGAAACATCCCATCTCACGTCGAGTTGCTGTCACCATGTTGGTGTACCAGCAGGGATACTACATTCTACTACTACAAGAAATGCATAAAATATCCATGCGCCTGAACACGGCCGCCTCATTGATTGTCGGGCACAATCCCGGCACTACACGTATTCGATGGCAACCCTGTTTAACACGCTGGCGAAGTATTGTAATGTCCGTAACGGCATGCCTGACACCGAACTGATGTTGATGCTTCTTATTTAAAGGGGCGTAACATCTAGGTCATCGGCCTCTAATGGTACGAAATGAGACGAAATGTAATGACAATTTAAAAGTCCCAAATCATCCACTGGCCAGAATTCAAAACGTGATGACGAAGAATAATTGAATGGATGAATATGAATGTAAAACAATCACTGGATTAGACCCGCAATGCCCTACATTCCCAGAAACTGGCGCCAAACAATAGTACTACTGACCAAGGGACTGCTTCTAAAGCACAATCCTGAATCGATGATGCTTGCTATCTAAAGGGGTCCAGAAACCAGGTCATCGGGCACTCATAATGGTACTTATCGCTAGTAAAGTAGAACTATGGTATTTGTCATGTTGCGGTACTAATCAAAAGTAGCGTAGACTCGCGGTATTCCACACATTATGGCACTATTCAAAGGTAATGTAATACGCACATGTAACGCAGACCTATGGTGTTTCTCACATTGCGGCGCCACTTACAGGCAACGCAAACCTATCGTGTTCCTCATACAGGTGTAGTAATCAAAGTGACTCGTACTATCCCGTGGTGTTCCTCACATAGTGGGTACTAACAGGTTCTGAGAAGGACATTCCGGTAATCATTAATGAACAAGGGGAGCGTGTATGTGAGGATCATCAAAAAGCAGAAGTATTCAGTCAGCAGTATGTAAAGATTGTTGGTTACAAGGATAATGTCCAGTTAGAGGAGGTGACTAATGCTAAAGAAGTATTAAAATTTACCTATGATAGCAATGACATTTACAATAACAAAAGTTGAAAACTAGAAAAGCGGCTGGAATTGATAAGATTTCTGGGGATATACTAAAGGCAGTCGGTTGGGATATAGTACCATATCTGGTATTTATTGGATTATTGTTTGCATGAAGGAGATATATGCCAAATGAAGAGTTGCTATATTAGCTCCTGTGTACAAAGGAAAGGGTGATGCACATATAGCTGAAAATTACAGGCCAGTCAGTTTGATATGCGTTGCATGTAAGCTTTGGGAAAGCTACTTTCTGATTATATTAGACATGTTTGTGAAATTAATAACGGGTTGGGTAGAAGGCAGTTCGGGTTTAGGAAAGGTTATTATGTTATTACACTGAAGCTCTATTTGTAGGATTCCAGCAATATATAGCAGATATCTTGGCTTCAGGAGGCCAAATAGCATGTATCGCGATTGACCTGTCTAAGGCAGTTGATAGGGTGGATAATGGGAGACTACTGGCAAAAATCAGTGCAATGGGACTAGACAAAAGAGTGACTGAATGGGTCGTTGTATTTCTAGAAATTGATCTCAGAGAATTAGAGTAAGCGAAGCTTTATCTGACCTTGTAATAATTAAGAGGGGAATTCCTCAAGGCAGTATTATTGGACCTTTATGTTTTCTTATATATAAAATGATATGAGTAAAGACGTGGAATCAGAGATAATGTTTTTTTGCGGATGATGTTATTCTGTACAGAATAATAAACAAGTTACAAGATTGTGAGCAACTGAAAAATGACCTCGATAATGATGTGAGATGGACAGCAGGCAATGGTATGGCGATAAACGGGGTTAAAAGCCAGGTTGTGACTTGAACAAATAGGAAAAGTCCTCCAGTTTTAATTACTGCGTTGATGGGGTGAAAGTTCCTTACGGGGATCACTGTAAGTACCTAGATGTTGATATAAGAAAAGATAATTGGGGTAATCACACAAATGGGATTGTAGATAAAGGGTACAGATCTCTGAACATGATTATGAGGGTATTTAGGGGTTGTTGTAAGGATGTAAAGGAGAGAGCATATAAATCTCTGATAAGACCCCCTCTAGTGAAATCCAAAGAAAAGCATCTCGATTTGTTCTGGGTGATTTCCAGCAAAAGAGTAGCATTTCGAAAATGTTGCGAAGTTTTTGCTGGGAAGACTTGGGAGAAAGGGGACGAGCTGCTCAATTAAGTGGTATGTTCCGAGCTGTCAATGGAGAGATGACGTGGAATGACATTAGTAGACGAATAACTCCGAGTTGTGCCTTTAAACGGAAAGATTAGGAAAACAACAGACGGGGAGTCTGCCACCTGGGCGACTGCCCTAAATGCAGATCAGTAGTGATTGATTGTTACGCCTGAATAAGAATTACATAATCATACGCAACGCAGACCAACGGTGTCGCTCATGTAGTGGTACTAATCACAGGCAACGCCTAGACCCGTGGTGTTTCTCACATAATAGTACTAATTACAGGCAACGTAAGCCCGTGGTGTCCCGCATGTAGTGGTACTAATCACAGGTACCGTAAAACCCATCCGGATTCACACACTTGCTACTAATCACAAACCTACTGTGTATCTAACATGTGGTACTACTCGCAAGAAAAAAAAAGTGGAATCAGAGATAATGCTTTTTGCGGATGATGTTATTCTGTATAGAATAATGAACAAGTTACAAGTAGTCTGATGGTCCTAATTAGATCACCCCTTGGTCACCCCTTTTAGTCGCCTCTTACGACAGGCAGGGGATACCGGGGGTGTATACTTCGTCTGCGTCCCCTACCCATAGGGGGTGAAAATAAAATTAAGAATGAGTTTAATAGTTGTAAGTCTTTTAAACAAAAGCAGTTTCCGTCGGTCATGTGTGCAGCTAATTTCATAACCTCTAATTTGGCATAATTAAGCAATGACAAAACATTATTGTACAAACAGATAACTCCACTGCGTTAATTACTAACATCCTTCCATCTCACGATTGATGTATTTTCTGCTTCTGGTAGCTATGTCAAGCCTGGAATGTGGTGAAGTGCTATTCCCTAAACTGAAGTTATTTTCTTTCTTTCTTCTTAACCTATTTACCCTCCATGGTTGGTTTTTCCCTCGGACTCAGCGAGGGATCACACCTCTATCACCTCAACGGCAGTGTCCTGGAGCATGAGACTGAGTTGAAGGATACAACTGGGGATGAGGATGAAACTGAGGATGAGGACCAGCACCTCGCCCAGGCGGCCTCACCTGCTATGCTGAACAGGGGCCGGGGTCTTGCGGAGGGATCGGAAGATTGGAAGGGACAGACAAAGAAGAGGGAAGTAAGCGGCCGTGGCGTTAAGTTAGATACCATCCCGGCATTTGCCTGCAGAAGAAGTAGTAAACCACGGAAAACCACTTCGAGGATTGCTGAGGTGGGAATCGAAACCGCCTCTACTCAGATGACCTCCCGAGGTTGAGTGGCTCCCGTTCCAGCCCTCGTACCACTTGTTAAATTTCGTGGCAGCGCCGAGAATCGAACCCGGGCATCTTGGGGTGGCAGCTAATCACGCTAAACACTACACCACAGAGGCGGACCTAATTTATTTTATTTATCTGATTATTCAAGACTTCACTAAGTCACTTCTTCACAAGAACAATAGCCTGAACTACATCAAGGCTAATGGCCTAACAACACAGCAAAGATGTCGTAGAGATGATAGCACTTGCTAACTCATTGAAGTTAAATACAGAGAAAACATAGTAAGAAAATGTCTTGGTACGTCCAAAGCTTGACTTGATCCCGTTAAGTAATTGGATGACACATGTGTATTCCACAGCTGAAACGCGCGCAGAACCATATGACACCGCTATGCTTCAACGCTATAAAATAAACCACTTAATTTTGTATGTGCTACAACTTGTCGAACTACTACCAATATCAACCAACAGCAACAATCCTGACAAAAGGATAATGGTAAGCAATCTGCGACATGTTTAAGCTTGCTCGTCCCATATTCCACTCTAAATGAACCACATAAATACTAGAATATTACAAATATTATTACCTTAATTATTATTATTTATTATTATTTAATAATAATAATAATAATAATAATAATAATAATAATAATAATTTGCATGAGTAATTATCTGCCCAGTTTAAATACCACAAACGATCAGGTGACCTAACCGCGATACTGAAGGGAATTGCAACTGACCTAGTATGATGCCCCACAATGGACCGAAATTGAGCACATTTTTACACCGAAAAGTACGTATATTCTGTCAAGAACGAAGAAATGGAACTGAACTATTAACAACTAGCATGCATTATTTACATGCATAACATGCTAGAAATCATCTCTCAGTAACCAAAAAATGGCAAGCGTTCGAACCTTGCATTAACAAAAACCCTCCAGTCAACTAAAATAAGACATAGTTGGGAAGCTGAGTAACTCACTGAACAGAAATAAGCTCTCGTAACAACCCTAAATGATATCAATCATAAGCCAAGTAGTTCACAGAAAGGCTTCAAAAAATGTCATTGGAAATGACTGTCAAGATATCACTCAAATATTAGAGTAGGCTTCGTAGGGCTTGTACTGTGGACACATCTCCGTCAATAAGTACAGAAATCTTGTTCCAAACTTCCAGCAACATACAACAAGGCTCAACACTGAAATTGAACTGAACGAAACCCCGAAGTTGTCACCGTCATGCTTCAACACTATAAAAAAAAAAAAAAAAAACCACTTAATTATGTATAATATTTTAGAACATTTAGACAAATATAGGCCTAACTTGAACACTGACTAGGCATTATTCGAAGAGAGAAATTTTAAACACGAGATCATCTCACTATACTGAATTACATGGCCATCACCCCACCCTGGGTAACAAGCTACAGTGAGTCAAAATGAAACTCACACACGAGGGGAAAGCTGGTTTATTTGGACTCATCAACAAATAGAATTCTTACTTCATTTTGGCCCCCGTTCTGGTTTAACAAATACACATTTCTCTACTAACGTACACAACAAATCAACTCTTATTTCTTATACGTACAAAGAAAATTAATACGTTATTCTTAAGCATGCAAAAAACAGGCCCAACTCATACACCTTCAGGTGGTTCCTTACCAATATTTAGTAAGACAAATTTTTAACCGTCAATACTCTGGAGAATACCCTTTGGCACTTTTCATGGCCCTTAAACGGGTCGACATAGATGGTGCCAACTTTAGCAGTACGATCGATCTATTTTCTCCCATCCTTCACAAAATCGTTTTCAGATCATCTTTGTTTTGAATATGGTGTTTTCTTATGGCTACGTCCAAGTAATGCCGTAGATTTTCTATCACATTTAAGTCTGGTGACTGTGGTGTTGTCTCTAGTACTTTTGGGCAATTAAAAGTAGCCACACCCTTCCATTATGAGCTGTTTGCTTCGGGTCATTATCTCGGTAATATTTAAATCCATCAAGTATACCACGCATTTGAGAACGAGGTCGTAAATGTTCTTTCAGTATATTTAGATATACATTTTAATCCATTGTCCCATAAATAAAAGTCAACTCTCCAGGTCCACTAGCTGAAATCCCCCGCCCCCCTTTTCACTCTCTCGCCCCTCCGACATTTACATCACCTCGACCATGTCTGAAAATATGTTTATATATGTTTCTTAACGAAGCTCAACCTTTTCTTCCTGTTAATCTTGCTTACAGCTGGTTGGTTCATTGCCATTTTTATATGCCTGTTACTTTTCATTAGGATAAGTCGAATAGTTTATGGATGTGCTCTCTTGTTGGTATGTGTTCATCAGCCACCACGGCAGGTTTCGCAGATCGAATCACTAGATTTTTCTTCACTTGCCTTATTATCCAACGTTCGTACCTACTCACTTGTCCTTCCTTATTTTTAATGTTGCGGCTACTTTTATATAGTTGTGAGATTCCTGTTTACAATTTTGCCATTTTCTCGAAGTGATTTTCCTCTCTTATATAATGAAAGACCATTAGTTCTGTTTCGTCATTCGATGATTGTCCTCATCGATGCCCCATGATAGCACCGGAACTTGTCTGTACTTCACAAGTCTCCACAGCAAACTGAATGTGCTGTCGAAGCACAAACACACAGTATTTATACTGCCCTCTAACTTGTCCGTCTAGACCTGCTTGAATTTCATACAGACGTGCCCCGGATACAAACTGAAAAAGAATCTGTTATATCTCTGTATATTCAGGGATATGCTAACTAACCTGTGATGACATAACTGAAGAAATACCTTTATTTTTCCACACATAAAATGCGAACGTATAATTATTGTACACATATCTATTGACAAATAAACACATAGGGCCTACCAGTTGTAATGGTGTATAATCATTTTGATTCACCGTATCTGTATATCGTACAGCTGATGCATAGTCTTACCAACCTTGACCCAAACGAAACGAAACTTATCACATGGCTCGCTCTACAGGTCTCAACAAACATAGCCACTTTAAATAAGACATAACAGCAAAAAATCTGTACTTTACCTACTGTCCACAAGCTTTAAAAGGAAACCTACGGGACTACATTCGGTACAACGACATTACAGTAATATTAAAAAAAGCAACAATGAAATATAATCCTTCCAACTAATAAATACAAGTGAAATACACTAGTGTCCAGAAGTTAAGCATAATCACTAAACGAGGCCATACTGCCTGATAGGAATGTCAGACGGATTGCTGAACAAACTGAAACTGAATCACACACCATATGTCACACAACTTGTTAAAAAAAAAAAAAAACAGTGTCAGGAAGATTCTAAGGTACACCTTTGACAACAACTAACAAAACTTCCCAACGTCTTCCACAACAAAATATACTGTTAATAGGGCGTATGGTTACTACTAACGGCCACACATGCTTCGCTGCGACGTGGCATGCTCTCTATCAGACGGTCCAAGAGCTCTTGTGACAGTCGATCCCATTCCTCCGAAAGGGCAATGCGAAGGTCTACGAAGGTCTTTGGTGGAGGCTGACAGGATGCAATTCGCCTCCCCAATGCATCCCAGGCATGTTCTATAGGATTCAGATCCGCAGACCTCGCCGGCCAATCCATGCGATGAATGTCTTCCCCAGGCAGAAATCCATCTACCAGAGCAGCGCGGTGCGGTCGCGCATTATCGTCCATTAAGAGGAAGTCTGGACCAATCACACGTATGAAGAGTCGAACATGTGGTCTCTGTACCTCATCCCTGTATCTCCGAGCAACAACAGTGTTCCTCGGACCACCCATGAAGATGTGCAGGTCCATACGGCCATTCAACATGATGCCACCCCACACCATGACGCCGCCACCACAACATTGGTCCCTTTCCACGATGTTCCTGTGGTTGTATCGGCTACCCGGTTCTCTCCAGATGAATGTGCGACGGGAATCGTTCTGCAAACTAAATCGGGATTCATCTGTGAAGAGCTCATGCCTCCATTCATTCATGGTCCTGTTTCGATGTTGACGGCTCCACAGTAAACGGACCCGTCTCTGTGCTGGAGTGAGTGGGATGCACACCGCTGGACGTCGGGCAAATAGCCCTGCTGTTCTGAGCTTCCGGTACACAGTTTGCCGGGAAACGGCAACCCCTGAGACGGCTGCAAGCTCCGCCGACAATTGTCTTGCAGGTGCAATCCGATTTCGTCGGGCGGTTAAGGCCAGATATCGGTCCTACTGTGGGGTGGTTACCCCTGGTCGACCTGGTACTGGCCTACGGCTAACATCTCCTGTGTCTCGAAATCGTCTCCAAAGCCTGGAAATGACACTTTCTGGCTCATTCAAGGACACAGCGACTTCGGTCTGTGTCTGGCCTGCTTCCAGGCGGCCGAGTATTCTACCCTGCAAAACGGGGTCCAAATGGCGTCGTTGTGCCATTCTGTTGTCACGTTCACCACGAGGCTACACTCCGCACACTATAACAGGGCAAACACGACTGAGGGAATATGGGGCGTAGGCACTGGCTGTGTTTACCTTGCGGTTACGCCGCTAGTCAAAGCAGGGAACACTCCTTTCCTAAACAGAGCGAACACGTAAGACTGATAGGTGCATATGGCGTGCGATTTACGGTCTATTTCCTGTTGCCCTGCTTACTCGTAACTTATGCTTAACTTTTGGACACTAGTGTACATTACTCACATGTGTGCTCCATAGGATCTAACCTTCCTGGAGAAGGTGGCATCCTTCCAGACCAGCGTTATCCTACTTTTGGGCTTTACTTACACACGTTGTCGCTGCGGTTGGTGCATTGCAAATTATAAACTATCATTACTACCACTGGATTCACCTTTTCACTATGAATCAAAACACTCGATATTTCAGCATTGCACACGCCTCTTAATTCACTGCTAGAAATACTTATTACTGACATGACGAACCATGACCTCTCTTACCCAAATTCTTCCATCATCCTACAGACTTTCAGTACCTTAAACGTTGAGACTCAATTTGTAAAACATGAGTTCATAACATTCGCGCACAATATCAAAAGTACTGTAAAGGGCGTTCACTTGAACTGCTGACAAAATTAAAGAACGTGATTAATGAATTATGGTGTTTTTTTTAAATCTAACGATGCATGTTATTACACTTGAAAATTTTACACACGTCCCGTGATGCTTTAGCGTAAACTTCTAAGTCGCAAAAGTGGTAACTGGTAATACTTAAAAAAAGTCCCTTTGCCTTATATCAAGACACAAACCGATGCGGAGGCGTTCTTGGAGACGTACCGTTACGAGTGAATTCTGCAGCGTTACTGTTCCTTATATGCAAAACTAGCAATTACCCGCGGCTTCGCTCGCATGGATTTCGTAATTAGATCAAGTAATCGTTCCTCAGCATTGAATAAAGACATTATCTGAAAATTCCTAAAGTATAAAAACTCACCCAAAAATTTAGTTTCTTTTACCCCCGAAATACTTTGTAAACCATGTTTGTGGTATTACCTTTTGGGGCCAAGACGACCACGCGACATAGAACTGTACATGTGAGAAACTGCCTTCTTTGTAGTCGAAAAAATAAATACATGTTTTTTTTATTTTTAAAGGAGATTCCAAATACCTATTCCCGCATCTGTAACATCATCAGTTTTTGAGATATACATAAGTATCCCCATAAAAAGAATTCAACCCCTTGATCGGTCCTTCCCCCAGGGGTGCAAGGTAAAGGCTTCCACTATCCGTAACCTCGGTACTTGATGGGGTAGAGTGGTTAGCTCTACGCCCGGCACCCCCACCCCCATCTAGGTGTATTATTCGAAAAAAATACATGTTCCTTTATTTTTAAAGGAGATTCCAAATACCAACTTTCACGTCTGTAGCATCTTCTGTTTTTAAGATATGTGTCCTCATAAAAAATAATTCAACTAATTTTCACTTCTTTTCACCCCCCGTTAAGTGCCTTCTCCGATTACAAAAAGGTACACGTTATTCTATTTTTAAAGGACTTTCCAAACACCAAGTTTCTTGTTTCTAACATGTTAAGTTTTTGACATATAATGTAGATATGCCGGTACTTATTTTTAAAATTCACCCGCTTTTCCAATTCTTTTCAGCCCTGAATGGATTTACAGAAAAAAAAATGTGTTTCATTATTGTTAAAGGAACTTCCAAATACCAGTTTTCATGTCTGTACGTTTGTAACACGTTCAATTTTTGAGATAAGTTTATACTCATAAGAATAATTCAACTTCTTCACTTCTTTCCACCACTCCCCCGCCTTAAGTGGACTTTCCGAACACAAAAGTACGTATTTCCTTACCTTGAAAGGAAATTCAAAATGCCAACTTTCGTGCCTGTAACCAGCTCCAGATTTTTAAGATAAAGTATCATAATAAACATATTTCAACTCCTAACTTACTTATTCTCAACCCCACACCCCTTACGTCGATTTTCCGAAAAACAAATACGTGTTTCTTTATTTTAAAGGAGATTCCAAATACTAATTTTTCACGTCTGTAACATCTTCAGTTTTAAGATTCATAAAAATGAATTAAACTCCTTCTTCACCACCCCCGCCCACAAGTTGATTTCCCCCCTAAATGTGTGTTTCTTTTTTTAAAGAAGATTCCAAATACTAATTTTCACGTCTGTCACATCTTTAGTTTTGGAGATATAAGTATCCTCATACAAAGCATTCGACTACATATTCAATTCATTCACCCCCCCCCTTAAGTGGATTTTCCACAGACAAAAGATTATTACGTGTTTCTTTACTTTGAAAGCAAATTCCAAATACAAATTTTGATGTCTGTAACATCTTCAGTTTTTGAATATAAGTATCCTCATGAAAAGAATTCAAATCGTTTTTCACTCCACCCCCGCCCTTTAATTTGGTTTCCCCCCACCAAAAAATGCGTGTTTCTTTATTTTAAAAGGTGATTCCAAATACCAATTTCCACGTTTGTAACCTTCAGTTTTGAGATATAAGTTTCTCGAGAAAAACTCAATTTTTTTAATATCCTTTCACACTCCCCACTCAAGTCAATTTTCCAAAACCAAACAGTACCCGTTTCTTTTACAGAGCTTCCGAATACCAGTTATCACGACTGTAACACCTTCAGTTTTTGAGATATATCCTTGTAAGAGGAATTCATCTCCGTTTTCTTCCAGCCCCCCACCAAGTTGATTCCAGTTATCACGACTGTAACACTTTCAGTTTTTGAGATATATCCTTGTAAGAGGAATTCATCTCCGTTTTCTTCCAGCCCCCCACCAAGTTGATTCCCCCGCCAAATGCGTGTTTCTTTATTTTTAAAGGAGTTTCCAAATACCAGTTTTCACGTTTGTAACATCTTTAGATTTTTGGTATATATGTACATTTTCATACAAATAATTCAGCTAATTTTTCAATTCTTTCAACACTCCCCCCACCCCCGGTTAAGGTTTTTTCCGAAAACCAAAGAATACGTGTTTCCTTATTTTTAAAGGAGATACCAAATTTTCACGTCTGCAACATGTTAAGTTTTTGAGATATACTGCAGATACGCTAATTTTAAAAATTCACCCCCTTTTTCAGTTTCCTTTAAGTGGATTTTCCGAAAAAAATATTTATGTTCGTTTACTTTTACAGGAAATTCCAAGCACCAGTTTTCAAATCTGTAATATGTTGCGTGCCTGAGATAATTTGCAGATATTATATTGTTCTTAGAAATGCACTCCGTTTATCACTCATGTTCACCCCCTATTCATCGGATTATCCAAAAGCACAAAAATATGTTTCTTTATTTTCAAAGGAGGTACCAAATTTCAGTTTTCATGCCTGTAACATCTTCAGTTTTTGAGATATGTCTCCTCATAAGAGGTGTTCAACCCCCGTTCCCCCTTTTTCACCCTCCTTAATGGGGTCTTCCGAAAACAAAAAATACGTGTTTCTTTATTTTTAAAGAAGAATCCAAATACCAGTTTTTACGTTTGTAAACTTTTAAGTTTTCGAGATATAGATATCCTCATTTTAAAAATTCAACCACCTTTTCACCCCGTTAGCAACGGATTATACAAAAATCCTCCCTTAGCGAGCACCTACATGTTAATATGAATGTATCCCCAAAATTTCATTCCTTTATGTCCAGTTTTGGCTCGGCGATGATGAACCAGTCAGTCAGTCAGGACAAGTTATTTTATATACACTGACTGACAGAGCAAATGCAACACCAAGAAGGAGTGGTCAGAACTTTATGCCAATTGCAGGGTAGACTGACGTCACTGAGGTATGCTCATGATGTGAAATGCGCCGCTGTGCTGCGCACATAGCGAACGATAAATGGGACACGGCGTTGGCGAATGGCCCACTTCGTACCGTGATTTCTCAGCCGACAGTCATTGTAGAACGTGTTGTTGTGTGCCACAGGACACGTGTATAGCTAAGAATGCTAGGCCGCCGTCAACGGAGGCATTTCCAGCAGACAGACGACTTTACGAGGGGTATGGTGATCGGGCTGAGAAGGGCAGGTTGGTCGCTTCGTCAAATCGCAGCCGATACCCATAGGGATGTGTCCACGGTGCAGCGCCTGTGGCGAAGATGGTTGGCGCAGGGACATGTGGCACATGCGAGGGGTCCAGGCGCAGCCCGAGTGACGTCAGCACGCGAGGATCGGCGCATCCGCCGCCAAGCGGTGGCAGCCCCGCACGCCACGTCAACCGCCATTCTTCAGCATGTGCAAGACACCCTGGCTGTTCCAATATCGACCAGAACAATTTCCCGTCGATTGGTTGAAGGAGGCCTGCACTCCCGGCGTCCGCTCAGAAGACTACCATTGACTCCACAGCATAGACGTGCACGCCTGGCATGGTGCCGGGCTAGAGCGACTTGGATGAGGGAATGGCGGAACGTCGTGTTCTCCGATGAGTCACGCTTCTGTTCTGTCAATGATAGTCACCGCAGACGAGTGTGGCGTCGGCGTGGAGAAAGGTCAAATCCGGCAGTAACTGTGGAGCACCCTACCGCTAGACAACGCGGCATCATGGTTTGGGGCGCTATTGCGTATGATTCCACGTCACCTCTAGTGCGTATTCAAGGCACGTTAAATGCCCACCGCTACGTGCAGCATGTGCTGCAGCCGGTGGCACTCCCGTACCTTCAGGGGATGCCCAATGCTCTGTTTCAGCAGGATAATGCCCGCCCACACACTGCTCGCATCTCCCAACAGGCTCTACGAGGTGTACAGATGCTTCCGTGGCCAGCGTACTCTCCGGATCTCTCACCAATCGAACACGTGTGGGATCTCATTGGACGCCGTTTGTAAACTCTGCCCCAGCCTCGTACGGACGACCAACTGTGGCAAATGGTTGACAGAGAATGGAGAACCATCCCTCAGGACACCATCCGCACTCTTATTGACTCTGTACCTCGACGTGTTTCTGCGTGCATCGCCGCTCGCGGTGGTCCTACATCCTACTGAGTCGATGCCGTGCGCATTGTGTAACCTGCATATCAGTTTGAAATAAACATCAATTATTCGTCCGTGCCGTCTCTGTTTTTTCCCCAAATTTCATCCCTTTCGAACCACTCCTTCTTGGTGTTGCATTTGCTCTGTCAGTCAGTGTATATAGACTAGCAAGATACCCGTGCTTCGCCACGGTATTATAATGAAGTTTATATTTGAATGCTTAACGTTTTATACATAATCCACCGAAATTCGAGATCTAACTCGTTTTCTGAGAGAATCCGCTAAAATTCGTAACCTGACTCGCTTTCTGAGAGATTACTGCAAAGTTCCTCCCATTTTTCAATCTTTCTTTCCAGCAATCGATTTCGTACTTCCCGGGCTAGGTCCAGGTACTCCACCTGGTCAGTTGGGTCCCTAAATCTTTGCCATCTTTTCCTATAAGCATTTTTTATATGGATCAAATCCTTGAGGAGATCCGGCGTGGTGTCGACTTGGGTGCCTTGGCGGTACTGAACCCACGGCCGAACTGCATTACCCGGCCAGGACCCGTTTCCAGCGCGGTCCGCACATTTTGACGACAGTCCAGAACATTATTATTATTATTATTATTATTATTATTATTATTATTATTATTATTGATGGACTGGAACCCACAGCAAAATGCAAGACCGCTACTTGGCGGTAAATTACATCTGCAGCCATTGTCATTGCTGACAATGTGACCACCATCGTCACGCGCAGGCAAGTGCACGAATGATATACTTCCGTGCATTATTGACCTTATTACGGAGGTGAACAATTGCACGGTCAATTTCATTCCTATCGTTTATTTGAAATGTGTTTAAATTTTTATTTATATGCCAGGATAATCTACTGTAATCTAACTCTATGTTCTCCAAAGGAAAAGATATTTCTTGAAAACGAACCCAGGATAGATTAATGATCAGAATAAGTACAGTATGAACAGTATAATCAATTGGTCTCAACTCCTTTTTTCACCCCACTGCCGTAAATATATTTATCCCACCCCCGGAAAAAGAAGGCGTGTTTCCTTATGTTCCTTTCACACTCCCCCCTTAAGTGAATTTCCCGTTAAAATACTTGTTTCTTTAATAGTAAAGGAATCTTCTAAATACCGATTATCACGACTCTAACATCTTCAGTTTTTGAGATATGTGTCCTCATAAAAGGAATTCAACTCCTTTTCACCCCCCCCCCCAAGATGATTTCCCCCAGAACGCTTTTTTCTTTGTTTATAAAGGAGATCCAAATACCAATTTTCACGTCTGTAACATCTTTAGTTTTTATTAGAGGCAAGTATCCTCATACAATTAATTCAATTAATTTTTCAATTTTTTCACCTCCCCACCTCCCTTCATTGGTATTTCCGAGAATACGTGTTTCTTTAATTTTAAAGCAGATTTCAAATACCAATTTTCACGTCTGAAAAATCTTTCATTTTTGAGATAATAGTAACCTCATACAAATAATTCAACTAATTTTTTCAATTTCCCTCCCCCCTTTAGGTGGATTTCCGAAAATAAAAAAATACGTATTCCTTTATTTCTAAAGGAGATCCCAAAAACCAACTTTCAGATCTATAATATATTCTGTTTCTGAGATATAAGTATCCCCATTTAAGGCATTCAACCCCCTTTTCACCCCTCCTATTGGGATTTTCCGAAAACAAAAAAATGTTTATTTTTAAATGGGATCTAAATACCAATCTTTACATCTGTACACTTTAAAAGTTTTGAGATATAGATACACACATTTTAAAAATTCACCCCATTTTCAACCCCCATTAGTTGGATTTTCCAAAAACAAAAAATACATGTTTCTTTATTTTCAAAGGAGATCCCAAATACCAATATTTAGGTCCGTAGTATCTTCAGTTTCTGAGGTATGAGTATCCTCATTAAAGGCATTCAACCCCTTTTTCACCCCTTTTCACCCCTCTTATTGGGATTTTCTGAAAACAGAAAAATACATGTTTCTTTATTTTTAAAGGAGATTCCAATCACCAATTTTTACGTCTGTAAACTTTCAAAGTTTTGAGATATAGATACACTCATTTTAAAATTTCACCCCCCATTTCACCCCCTTAACGAAGGAATATCCAAAAATCCTCTCTTAGCGAGCACCTACATATTAATATGAATATATCCCCAAAATTTCATTTCTTTATGTCCAGTAGTTTTGGCTCGGCGATGATGAATCAGTCAGTCAGGACAAGTTACTTTATATACAGTACTAGCAAGATACCCGTGCTTCGCTACGGTATTATACTGAAATTTATAATTGAATGCTTATTGTTTTAGATGTATAATCCGCCGAAATTCGCGTTCTGACTCGTTTTCGGCGAGAATCCACCAAAATTCCCGTTCTGACTCGTTTTCTAATAGATTTCGGCATGTTTCCTCCCATTTTTCAATCTTCCTTTCCAGCAATCGATTTCGTACTTCCCGGGCTAGGCTCAGGTATTCCTCCCGGTCAGTTGGGTCCCTAAATCTTTGCCATATTTTCCTATAATCATCTATATATATAAAATAGCTTGTCCTGACTGACTGACTGACTGACTGACTGATTCATCATCGCCGAGCCAAAACTACTGGACATAAAGAAATGAAATTTTGGGGATATATTCACATTATGATGTAGGTGCTCGCTAAGAGAGGATTTTTGGATATTCCTTCGGTAAGGGGGTGAAAAGGGGGGATGAAATTTTAAAATGAGTGTATCTATATCTCAAAACTTTAAATGTTTATAGATGTGAAAATTGTGTATTTAGAATCTTCTTTAAAAATAAGGAAACACGTATTTTTTTGTTTTCAGAAAATCCCAATAGGAGGGGTGAAAAAGGGTGAAAATGGGGGAAAATGGGTTGAATGCCTTTAATCAGGATACCGGTACTTATATATCAGAAACTGAAGATATTACAGACCTCAAAATTGGTACTTTTGATCACTTTTAAAAATAAAGAAACACGTATTTTTTTGTTTTTGGAAAATCAATTAATGGGAGGGTGAAAAGGGGGTGAATTTTTAAAATGAGTGAATCTATATCTCGAAACTTTTAAAGTTTGCTGATGTAAACATTGGTATTTAGAATCTTCATTAAAAATAAAGAAACACGTATTTCTTTTGTTTTCGGAAAATCGCAATAGGAGGCGTGAAAAGGGGTGAAAATGGGTTGAATGCCTTTAATGAGGATACTTATATCTCAGAACCGGAAGATATTACAGACCTGAAAATTGGTGTTTGGGATCTCCTTTAAAAATAAAGAAACACGTATTTTTTTGTTTGTGGAAAATCCAATTAATGGGGGGGGGGGGTGAAAAGGGGGTGACATTTTAAAATGAGTGTATCTATATCTCAAAACTTTTAAAGTTTATAGATGTAAAAATTGGTATTTAGAATCTCCTTTAAAAATAAAGAAACACGTATTCTTTTGTTTTCGGAAAATCCCAATAGGAAGGGTGTAAAAGGGTGAAAAATGGGTTGCATGCCTTTAATGAGGCTACTTATATTTCAGAACCTGAAGATATTACAGACCTGAAAATTGGTATTTTGGATCTACTTTAAAAGTAGAGAAACACGTATTTTTTTCGTTTTTGGAAAATCCAAATACTGGGGGGGGGGTGAAAAGGGGGGTTAATTTTTAAAATGAGTGCGTCTACATCTTAAAATTTTAAAATTTACAGATGTAAAAATTGGTAGTTAGAATCTCCTCTAAAAATAAAGGGACACGTATTTTTTTGTTTCCTGTAAATCCTAATAGGAGGGGTGTAAAAGGGGTGAAAAATGGGTTGAATGCCTTTAATGGGGATACATATATCTCAGAAACGAAAGACATTACAGAACTGAAAATTTGTATATGGGATCTCCTTTAAAAATAAAGAAACGCGTAATTCTTAGTTTTTGGGAAATCCAATTAATGGCGGTTAAACAGGAGTGACAAACTGGGGTGAATTTTTTGAAAGACTATATCTACAGAATATCTTGGAAACGTAAAATGTTACAGACGTAAAAAGTGGGTGTTTGGAATCTCCTGTAAATGTAAATAAACATAGGTGATTTGTTTTTGGAAACTCCACTTAAGGGGAACTCAAAAGGGGTGAAATTTTAAAATGAGAATTTTTACAGTATATCTAAAAAAAAACTTAACATGTTACAGAAGTTAAGGTATTGTTTATCTCTATTAAACATAAAGAAACGTGTGTTTTTAGTTTTCGGAAATACCACTTGGGTGGAGGGGGGTGGTAAAGGTGACTGAAAATGGTGTTGAATTCTTTTTATTAGGCTACTGATATCACCAAAATGAAGACGTTACAGAAGTGAAATTTGATATTTGCGAACTTCTTTAAAAGAAAAGAAACACGTATTCTCGGAAAATCCAATGAAGGGGGGAGGGAAGAATTGAAAAATTAATTGGCTTAATTGTATGAGAATACATACATCTAATAAAAACTAAAGTTGTTACAGACGTGAAAATTCGTATTTGGATCTCCTTTAAAAACAAAGAAAAGCGCGGTTTGGTGGGGAAACCATCTTGGAGGGCGGGAGTGTAAAGGAGTTGAATTCCTTTCATGAGGACACATAAATCAAAAACTGAAGAAGTTAGAGTCGTGATCATTGGTATTTAAGAAGATCCTTTACTATTAAAGAAACAAGTATTTTTTTGCGGGAAAATTCACTTGGGGGGGGGGGGGGAGTATTGTGATATGAAGTGCAGAAAGTAAATTATTTTTATTGGGATACTTATATCTCAAAACTGAAGGTAATAGACGTGAACATTGGTGTTTGGAATCTCCCTTAAACATAAAGAAACAAGCCTTCTTTTAATTTTTTTTGGGGTGGGGATGGCGGTAAATAAACTTAACGGCGGTGGGGTGTAGAAGGAGGTGAGACCAATTGATTTTACTGTTCTTAATGTACTTATAAGGATCCTCCATTGCTCAGACGGGAGCGCGCCGGCCTCTCACAGCTGGGTTCCGTGGTTCAAATCCCGGTCACTATATGTGTCATTCGTGCTGGACAAAACGGAGGCGGGACAGGTTTTTCTCCGGATACTCCGGTTTTCCCTGTCATCAGCCATTACAGCGACACATAATAATAATAATAATAATAATAATAATAATAATAATAATAATAATAATAATAATGTTCCGGACCGTCGTCAGTTGTGCGGACTGCGCTGGAAACGGCTCCTGGACTGGTAATGACTAAGAATGCAGTCCGGCCGCGGGTTTAGTGCCGCCAAGGCACCCAATATGACACCAGGCCGGTTCTCCTGAAGGAGTTCATCCATATTAAAAATGATTATAGGAAAATATGGCAAAGATTTAGGGACCCAACTGACCGGGAGGAATACCTGAGCCTAGCCCGGGAAGTACGAAATCGATTGCTGGAAAGGAAGATTGAAAAATGGGAGGAAACATGCCGAAATCTATTAGAAAACGAGTCAGAACGGGAATTTTGGTGGATTCTCGCCGAAAACGAGTCAGAACGCGAATTTCGGCGGATTATATATCTAAAACAATAAGCATTCAATTATAAATTTCAGTATAATACCGTAGCGAAGCACGGGTATCTTGCTAGTACTGTATATAAAGTAACTTGTCCTGACTGACTGATTCATCATCGCCGAGCCAAAACTACTGGACATAAAGAAATGAAATTTTGGGGATATATTCATATTAATATGTAGGTGCTCGCTAAGAGAGGATTTTTGGATATTCCTTCGTTAAGGGGGTGAAATGGGGGGTGAAATTTTAAAATGAGTGTATCTATATCTCAAAACTTTGAAAGTTTACAGACGTAAAAATTGGTGATTGGAATCTCCTTTAAAAATAAAGAAACATGTATTTTTCTGTTTTCAGAAAATCCCAATAAGAGGGGTGAAAAGGGGTGAAAAAGGGGTTGAATGCCTTTAATGAGGATACTCATACCTCAGAAACTGAAGATACTACGGACCTAAATATTGGTATTTGGGATCTCCTTTGAAAATAAAGAAACATGTATTTTTTGTTTTTGGAAAATCCAACTAATGGGGGTTGAAAATGGGGTGAATTTTTAAAATGTGTGTATCTATATCTCAAAACTTTTAAAGTGTACAGATGTAAAGATTGGTATTTAGATCCCATTTAAAAATAAACATTTTTTTGTTTTCGGAAAATCCCAATAGGAGGGGTGAAAAGGGGGTTGAATGCCTTAAATGGGGATACTTATATCTCAGAAACAGAATATATTATAGATCTGAAAGTTGGTTTTTGGGATCTCCTTTAGAAATAAAGGAATACGTATTTTTTTATTTTCGGAAATCCACCTAAAGGGGGGAGGGAAATTGAAAAAATTAGTTGAATTATTTGTATGAGGTTACTATTATCTCAAAAATGAAAGATTTTTCAGACGTGAAAATTGGTATTTGAAATCTGCTTTAAAATTAAAGAAACACGTATTCTCGGAAATACCAATGAAGGGAGGTGGGGAGGTGAAAAAATTGAAAAATTAATTGAATTAATTGTATGAGGATACTTGCCTCTAATAAAAACTAAAGATGTTACAGACGTGAAAATTGGTATTTGGATCTCCTTTATAAACAAAGAAAAAAGCGTTCTGGGGGAAATCATCTTGGGGGGGGGGGGTGAAAAGGAGTTGAATTCCTTTTATGAGGACACATATCTCAAAAACTGAAGATGTTAGAGTCGTGATAATCGGTATTTAGAAGATTCCTTTACTATTAAAGAAACAAGTATTTTAACGGGAAATTCACTTAAGGGGGGAGTGTGAAAGGAACATAAGGAAACACGCCTTCTTTTTCCGGGGGTGGGATAAATATATTTACGG
Source organism: Anabrus simplex (assembly GCF_040414725.1). Taxonomy (NCBI): domain Eukaryota; kingdom Metazoa; phylum Arthropoda; class Insecta; order Orthoptera; family Tettigoniidae; genus Anabrus; species Anabrus simplex. The sequence goes on from NC_090266.1 coordinate 489,980,818, forward strand.
CAGTGGGGTGAAAAAAGGAGTTGAGACCAATTGATTATACTGTTCATACTGTACTTATTCTGATCATTAATCTATCCTGGGTTCGTTTTCAAGAAATATCTTTTCCTTTGGAGAACATAGAGTTAGATTACAGTAGATTATCCTGGCATATAAATAAAAATTTAAACACATTTCAAATAAACGATAGGAATGAAATTGACCGTGCAATTGTTCACCTCCGTAATAAGGTCAATAATGCACGGAAGTATATCATTCGTGCACTTGCCTGCGCGTGACGATGGTGGTCACATTGTCAGCAATGACAATGGCTGCAGATGTAATTTACCGCCAAGTAGCGGTCTTGCATTTTGCTGTGGGTTCCAGTCCATCAATAATAATAATAATAATAATAATAATAATAATAATAATAATAATAATAATAATAATAATAATAATAATAATGTTCTGGACTGTCGTCAAAATGTGCGGACCGCGCTGGAAACGGGTCCTGGCCGGGTAATGCAGTTCGGCCGTGGGTTCAGTACCGCCAAGGCACCCAAGTCGACACCACGCCGGATCTCCTCAAGGATTTGATCCATATAAAAAATGCTTATAGGAAAAGATGGCAAAGATTTAGGGACCCAACTGACCAGGTGGAGTACCTGGACCTAGCCCGGGAAGTACGAAATCGATTGCTGGAAAGAAAGATTGAAAAATGGGAGGAACTTTGCAGTAATCTCTCAGAAAGCGAGTCAGGTTACGAATTTTAGCGGATTCTCTCAGAAAACGAGTTAGATCTCGAATTTCGGTGGATTATGTATAAAACGTTAAGCATTCAAATATAAACTTCATTATAATACCGTGGCGAAGCACGGGTATCTTGCTAGTTTTTAATATGGATGAACTCCTTCAGGAGAACCGGCCTGGTGTCATATTGGGTGCCTTGGCGGCACTAAACCCGCGGCCGGACTGCATTCTTAGTCATTACCAGTCCAGGAGCCGTTTCCAGCGCAGTCCGCACAACTGACGACGGTCCGGAACATTATTATTATTATTATTATTATTATTATTATTATTATTATTATTACTATTATTATGTGTCGCTGTAATGGCTGATGACAGGGAAAACCGGAGTATCCGGAGAAAAACCTGTCCCGCCTCCGTTTTGTCCAGCACGAATGACACATATAGTGACCGGGATTTGAACCACGGAACCCAGCTGTGAGAGGCCGGCGCGCTCCCGTCTGAGCAATGGAGGATCCTTATAAGTACATTAAGAACAGTAAAATCAATTGGTCTCACCTCCTTCTACACCCCACCGCCGTTAAGTTTATTTACCGCCATCCCCACCCCAAAAAAAATTAAAAGAAGGCTTGTTTCTTTATGTTTAAGGGAGATTCCAAACACCAATGTTCACGTCTATTACCTTCAGTTTTGAGATATAAGTATCCCAATAAAAATAATTTACTTTCTGCACTTCATATCACAATACTCCCCCCCCCCCCCAAGTGAATTTTCCCGCAAAAAAATACTTGTTTCTTTAATAGTAAAGGATCTTCTTAAATACCAATGATCACGACTCTAACTTCTTCAGTTTTTGATTTATGTGTCCTCATGAAAGGAATTCAACTCCTTTACACTCCCGCCCTCCAAGATGGTTTCCCCACCAAACCGCGCTTTTCTTTGTTTTTAAAGGAGATCCAAATACGAATTTTCACGTCTGTAACAACTTTAGTTTTTATTAGATGTATGTATTCTCATACAATTAAGCCAATTAATTTTTCAATTCTTCCCTCCCCCCTTCATTGGATTTTCCGAGAATACGTGTTTCTTTTCTTTTAAAGAAGTTCGCAAATATCAAATTTCACTTCTGTAACGTCTTCATTTTGGTGATATCAGTAGCCTAATAAAAAGAATTCAACACCATTTTCAGTCACCTTTACCACCCCCCTCCACCCAAGTGGTATTTCCGAAAACTAAAAACACACGTTTCTTTATGTTTAATAGAGATAAACAATACCTTAACTTCTGTAACATGTTAAGTTTTTTTTTAGATATACTGTAAAAATTCTCATTTTAAAATTTCACCCCTTTTGAGTTCCCCTTAAGTGGAGTTTCCAAAAACAAATCACCTATGTTTATTTACATTTACAGGAGATTCCAAACACCCACTTTTTACGTCTGTAACATTTTACGTTTCCAAGATATTCTGTAGATATAGTCTTTCAAAAAATTCACCCCAGTTTGTCACTCCTGTTTAACCGCCATTAATTGGATTTCCCAAAAACTAAGAATTACGCGTTTCTTTATTTTTAAAGGAGATCCCATATACAAATTTTCAGTTCTGTAATGTCTTTCGTTTCTGAGATATATGTATCCCCATTAAAGGCATTCAACCCATTTTTCACCCCTTTTACACCCCTCCTATTAGGATTTACAGGAAACAAAAAAATACGTGTCCCTTTATTTTTAGAGGAGATTCTAACTACCAATTTTTACATCTGTAAATTTTAAAATTTTAAGATGTAGACGCACTCATTTTAAAAATTAACCCCCCTTTTCACCCCCCCCAGTATTTGGATTTTCCAAAAACGAAAAAAATACGTGTTTCTCTACTTTTAAAGTAGATCCAAAATACCAATTTTCAGGTCTGTAATATCTTCAGGTTCTGAAATATAAGTAGCCTCATTAAAGGCATGCAACCCATTTTTCACCCTTTTACACCCTTCCTATTGGGATTTTCCGAAAACAAAAGAATACGTGTTTCTTTATTTTTAAAGGAGATTCTAAATACCAATTTTTACATCTATAAACTTTAAAAGTTTTGAGATATAGATACACTCATTTTAAAATATCACCCCCTTTTCACCCCCCCCCCATTAATTGGATTTTCCACAAACAAAAAAATACGTGTTTCTTTATTTTTAAAGGAGATCCCAAACACCAATTTTCAGGTCTGTAATATCTTCCGGTTCTGAGATATAAGTATCCTCATTAAAGGCATTCAACCCATTTTCACCCCTTTTCACGCCTCCTATTGCGATTTTCCGAAAACAAAAGAAATACGTGTTTCTTTATTTTTAATGAAGATTCTAAATACCAATTTTTACATCAGCAAACTTTAAAAGTTTCGAGATATAGATTCACTCATTTTAAAAATTCACCCCCTTTTCACCCTCCCATTAATTGATTTTCCAAAAACAAAAAAATACGTGTTTCTTTATTTTTAAAAGTGATCAAAAGTACCAATTTTGAGGTCTGTAATATCTTCAGTTTCTGATATATAAGTACCGGTATCCTGATTAAAGGCATTCAACCCATTTTCCCCCATTTTCACCCTTTTTCACCCCTCCTATTGGGATTTTCTGAAAACAAAAAAATACGTGTTTCCTTATTTTTAAAGAAGATTCTAAATACACAATTTTCACATCTATAAACATTTAAAGTTTTGAGATATAGATACACTCATTTTAAAATTTCATCCCCCCTTTTCACCCCCTTACCGAAGGAATATCCAAAAATCCTCTCTTAGCGAGCACCTACATCATAATGTGAATATATCCCCAAAATTTCATTTCTTTATGTCCAGTAGTTTTGGCTCGGCGATGATGAATCAGTCAGTCAGTCAGTCAGTCAGTCAGGACAAGCTATTTTATATATATAGATATAGATAACGTACCGCCAATAGTAATTGCGGTATGCGAGCTTTTCCAAGAGGACTGAGTGCGGGAGATTCAAACCTGACGTCCTCACTTTTCCTCGAATTCTAAATTCCTCTTCGCACTAAACACACTCACTCTTAATCTTAATTAGATTTCACATTGCGATCCCATCAAAACCTGCCACAGAAGTCTAATTTAAATGTTTTCACGCCTCGAATGTCGGTGGTACCGCACATTTTGGCGCCGAATCGCTTCCGAAAGATACCGAGGGATATTCGAACATGAGACATGCTGCTGAAGTGACAACTGGCTAATTAGAAAAGTATGCCGGAAAGTTCATAAATGTTGTCTTTATTAATTCTTCGGTGTCTGGACAGTTCCTCACACTGCAAAAAATACCGACACGTCCCCACAGTCTTTGGACACGGCTACCGGTACCTGATTAATGACTCAGAAATAATCTCGACTGACAATTCCACATAAATCCCCCTCCCCCTCACACACACACACACACACACACACACACACACACACACACACACACACACACACACACACACACACACACAATTCCTACCATCTACTTCCCGTGCATTTATTATACATTATTTGATGAATCTATTTATTACTCTTCAGCTATATATTATTGTGTGTAGCAGTACATTAAAAATGAGAAATTTCCAAGGGCTCCTCCCCCATACCAGCCTTTGAAGTATGTAAGTATAGCGCATTTAGCCCGCCACCACTGTATGCCGCTCTGGTTATTCTACGCTCTGTGGGATCACCACCTTGGGGCTATGACCTGTTGTTGTTGGATTCCTGGATTATGCGGTCACATTCCGTATTATGGACTAGCCAATGGGAAGCACGTGCCTACGCAGTCTACTGGCATTGCCGTGTTGATTCTTGCTGTGTTAGCATCGTGACTACTATGGAGTTAGAGTTTTGTCGGACATCTAAGGGAAAGGAGTGCATTTACCACGAAGGTTACGAATACCAAGAGTTAAGAATGGCGAAAAGTGGTGTTGTGACGTATTCAAGTATTCGAAAAAGTGTTACTCATAAATTCAGTCCAATTAAACATTTTAGCACGTGGACCAAAACGTGATTATCAGTGTGATGTTCCTGGCGTTGCCCGTTTAGAGGTTTCGAAGCGCGTCCAAACTGCAGTGAAGAGAGCGCGTGAAGAAAATGCAAGCGTTAGTCAAATTTACGATGATGCCAAGGGTGACCTTCATAATAAAGGTATGTGTTCTTAGCATTAGTTTTAGTAGTACCAGTGAGTGAATTTAGTACACTCATTCAAACAGCACATACGTAAATTAAAACTGGTAATTTGAAACAAGTCATCGGGTATATTTAGTATCTACCTTCATACACGGTTTCAGCTCAGTCGGTTCAGGTTTTTTTAGTTAAATCACTCAATCACAAATTTTGGATCATTAATAACGGTGTCATTTGGATCACTATATAGCACTGTTCTTATGGTAGTAAATCCAACATGGCCGGTAGCCATTGCAGACTGTTAAATACTATGTTGGGATTCAATTTCAAGATTTTAGTAGGTCTACCCAATGTAATATTTCTAAAAAGTTGACCTTTTTCAAAGATTGTCTCCGATGATTTTCTATATTCTTGTTGGGAATACAACTCCGCAGAATTAGAGTTTTTTGTAATCCCATGGCACTACAGCCCTTGAAGGGCCTTGGCCTACCAGGCGACCGCTGCTCAGCCGGAAGGCCTGCAGATCACGAGGTGTCGTGTGGTCAGCACGACGAATCCTCTCGGCCGTTATTCTAGGCTTTCTAGACCGGGGTCGCTATCTCACCGTCAGATACCTCCTCAATTCTAATCACGTAGGCTGAGTGGACTTCGAGCAAGTCTTCAGGTCCAGGTAAAAAACCCTAGCATGGCCGCGAATCGAACCCGGGGCCTCCGGGTAAGAGGCAGGCACGCTACCCCTACACCACGGGACCGGCTGCACAATATGAGTACCCATAACATAATGTTTTAAAAAGTCAATTTATCCCTGATTTCCTGACGTGTTTGTGAAAACATAATTTTTGAAGTATTATAGAACGTTTCAGCAAAAAAAAAGTAAAAATACTTTTTTGGAAGTTCTACCGAAAGAGAATTTTATTAAGTATGGCTTGTTTTCAGGTTATGACTTCGTTACCGAAATGCCTAAGATGAGGACACTGTATCGACACCGAAGCAATGACCAGGAAAACACAAAAAGAGACGGAACACACAGAAAATAGAGTTTTTGATATGATAACGATACGTTGACTATGATTGACGGTTCGTCTTTCCTTTTGGCTGACGACGGAAATGAAGATAGAATAATTGTTTTTATTATGATAATGACCCTTCTTTAAAGGGGTCTAACATCTAAGGTCATCGGCCCCTAATGGTACGAGATGGACGACATATGATAATTTTATACAAATGAAGATGAACAATGATTGTGAATTTAAAATAATCAGTGGATCTAGATCGCAATACCTTATTTTCGGTAAAATGATGATAGATTATGGTAGAATAAGACATTGCCTTAAAATGCAATAACGCAAACTAAAAGAGTGTCAAATAAGTAAAACGTAGTGGACAATAATGCAAATACAAATACGAAACAGTACGTTTATATGCGATAAAACAAACCACTATCCCTCATAAAACGGATGACGAGGTCTGCTGACTGCTCGTCATCTCGCAGGATGAGGGAGATTGTACTCGGGAGTTTTAAACTACGGCGCAGATCGACCAAGTCCACGCACTCCAAAAGAATGTGTACCACGGTAAGATGATCGCCTCAAGTACACACCGGAGGGGGTCCTCCTTTGTGTAAATAGGAGTGCGTTACTATACCGTGGACGATCCGAAGACGACATAATACCACTGCTTCCCTCCGAGAAGCCCGAAGGGAAGTCCTCCATACCTTCGTTGTACCTTTTATCGTTCTCAGCTTATTCGGAAGTGGGAGTGGCAGGCCACTCCAACTCCCAATGGGACATAACCAAATGTCTCAGCTGAGAGCGAATATCACTTGCTGGAACCTTGTAAGGCAACGGGGGAAATGTAACAGCCTCGTTGGCAGCCTTATCAGCTAACTCGTTTCCCTCTATACGTATGTGGCTTGGGAGCCACATAAACATGATTCTGATTTTGGCGTCCAAATACCCGGTCAACAGGTCCTGGATCCGCTGCACCAGAGGGTGCTGAGGGAAACATGCATCAATAGACTAGCGAGCTCAAGGAGTCGGTACACAGCAGAAAATGCCGGCGCTCATCGGACAGCGTGCACCGCAGAGCTTCACAGATAGCACAGAGCTTTGTTGTGTACACACTACAGACTTCTGGTAAAGGGAAAAGAAACCTGCTATGGTCGACAACGAATGGGCAGCCCGCTTTCGTTTCTGCCCTCGAACCATCCGTGTAAACGACGACTGAATAAGGATATCGGCCAACAACGGACAGGGAGAGCCTCCGAAAAATAGAAGCGCCCGTGTTTTCCATCGGGCCAGAATGCAGATCCAGGATTACAGTATTTCAGGCCGTTGCATTATCCACAGAAGTACCCCAATCGGTTGTCGGACAAGACAGGGAACCGAATGTGCATAAAACAATCTGTGACTGCTATCGAAGCGTATTCCAACCGGCCGCGTTGCTCGAGGATAAGCAGCGGTCAGCCAATGGTTTACACTGTGGAATACGCAAGGATAGCTAGGGTGAGGTGGCATCTGTCGCAAATTTTCAGCATACGACAGAAGCATCGGCTGGCGCCTCAGGTGTAAAGGCGGCACACCAGATTCAGCAAGCAGGCTAGCAGCAGGGTTTGTATGAAAAGCTCCCGTTGCCTACCTAACCCCGCTGTGGTGAATGATATTCAGTTTCGCAAGGACGCATTGCTTTGCTGATCCATAGGCTGCACTGCCGTAGTCTAAACTGGATAAGATATGTGCCCTTATAAAATCGTAGAAGGACCGTGCGGTCAGCCGCCGCACACCCCCACTTAGTAAGGCTAAGAAACTTCAAAATATTCAACTTCTTAGTGCAATGCAATTTTAACTGCCGCACACGTGGCTCCTATGATAATTTGCAATCGAAAAGGAGGGCAAAAATCAGCGTTAACTACGGGAAGAGCGACATTTCCTAAATAAAGCACAGGATGCGAGTAAAGAGTGCGCTTCCGGCAAAACTGTACAACAGAGGTCTTTGCGGAGGAAATCCGAAAGCCATGTTCTACTTGCTTTACGTCGCACCGACACAGATAGGTCTTATGGCGACAATGGGACAGGGAAGGGCTAGGAGTGGGAAGGAAGCGGCCGTGGCCTTAATTAAGGTACAGCCCCAGCATTTGCCTGGTGTGAAAATGGGAAACCACGGAAAACCATTTTCAGGGCTACCGACAGTGGGGTTCGAACCTACTATCTCCCGAATACTGGATACTGGCCGCACTTAAGCGACTGCAGAAAGCCATGTTCTAAAGGCCACTGTTTCACTCTCGTAAGAGCTTGCTGTAATAGACGCTCTTTGACTGCCATATTCTGCGAGCTATAATGCAGAGAAAAATCGTCCACATATAGCGACGGTATTACTGCTGAAGCAGCAGCAGCGAGAATACCGTTTATGGCAATCGCGAACAGAGTGACACTAAGAACCGATCCCTGTGGGACTCCATTTTCCTGAACGTGGTATTGCGAATATGCACCCCTCCCTTTCTCGGACACGGAATAGACGGGGGGGGGGACAAAAATCGCAATAAATACCGGCAAGTTACCTAGCACCTTAGGTGCCACGAATGCAGTAAAAAAAAATTTCCATCCTGGCCATTCTTTCTTTTTTTACTATAGAGTATAAAATGGTGCACCTTATGACAGAAATGTACCTTTTAGTCACCTTGGGCCAAAATTGTAGTCATAACATTGTGTTGAAATTGTGGTGACACATTGGTCTCACGCGGCCACTGACACTACCTTCCAGCTGTATAGGCCGCGTGAGACCAATGTGTCACCACGTATCCTAGCACAGTTCTCACCTTCCTGACACACTGGTATACGTCTGTCTCATTAGCTCATGAATTACTAAAGAATAAAACTCTTATCTTTCGAACACTGAAATCTAATCGGAAGTATAATCCAACCGATGTTACTAAAAGGAAGTTAGCAAGAGGAAAGACAAGAGCCCGGGAAAGTAACACTGATGTGGTTGTTCAGAAATGGCACGATAAAAGAGACGTCTTAATTTTGACAACTAAACACACTGGTGAGTTGGTCACTATTCAGAGGAGGGATGGTGAAGAGCAAAAACCACGGAGTGTTATAGAGTATAACTAATACAAACCGTACATTGATTTATCAGATCATAAAAAGAGCTATAGTACTCCCCCGAGACGGAGTAAAATGGTACAAAAAATAGCTATAGAGATATTGATCGGCACAAGTATAGTAAATGCCATCTATATTTCCAATCAACTTGGGAATGAGAGTATATCTGTTACCCAGTTCAAAGAGGACATTGTTGAACAGTTAAGAGGTACCGGTATCAAAAATTTTCACATTCCCCCCACAAGCACCAAAGAAACAGGTATTACCCCACCGACTGGAGGATGTAGGCCGGCAGGGAAGACAGAGATGCAGTAAATGTTATGAAGAGATCCATCAGGAATCAAGAAGGCCATATGCCATGAGGAAGACTCTATAGTCTAAGTTCAAATGACCAACCTGTGAAAATTTCTTCTGTTTGGACTGTTTCTTCGAAGTACACAGATTTGTAGTGTGATTGTGGTTGTAAAACACAGTTTGAATCATATTTCTTCAGAAAGTCTCATTTCTTATACTTTGAATTCATATGCAAAAAGTGTACCAATTTTGTGATGTGGTTGCGAATGAGACAAAGTTACAAATATTTTCTCTAGAAAGTTCATGTATTTTTTTGTCCTATGTTTTTAATTTGTCTATAGGCCTAGACCCTGATATGAGATAATGAACAATGAGTACACTATACAGTACAATATTTTGTTATTTGTACACATGACACGATCAGAAAACAATAAATAATGCCATAATTTATTTATTGTGGGTGATGTATTACAGTGACGTACAGGCTACGTGGTGCCACATCGGACTCGCAAATGGATAGGCCAAGAATAGATTCATGACGTACTGGTCACCTATTTTCATTTAACATACGTTTACATGTCAAATGTGATGACAGTATGGCACCACGGGGCCTGAAACTTTGAGAGTGCGCGTGAGTCCACAGCGGACTCACGCGGCCCGAATGGCATTAAGCTCTGTGAGTCAACGTTGGTCTCACGTGGCACTCAAGGTGCTAGGAATCTCCACTGATGCAGGACTGAAAGGATAACATATCGCCATGTGGTGTCATAGGCCTTTTGTAAGTCAAAGAAAACAGCACCCAAATGCTGTTTGCGGAGAAATGCAACCTGGATAGAACTCTCTAGGCGTACCAAGTGATCAGTGGTCAAGCGAGCGGCTCGAAAACCACATTGATACTCTGACAAAAGTCCTCGTTTCTCCAGACATCACGCAAGTCGGCGAATTACCATCCTCTCAAATAGCTTACACAAACAGTAATACAAATAAAGACAAATAGGCCTGTAATTACTTGCATACTTAAGATTTTTGTCAGGCTTGAGGACAGAAATGACTATGCCCTCTAGCCAATGAGACGGAAACTCGTCCTCTATCCGGTTTCGGTTGAACACACGAAGGAGATGTAAGTTACAACAGACTATCCCCACTAAGTTGTTTCAACATCTGGTTATTGACATTGTCTGGAGACGTGTCCTTGCAAAGCGCCAAGGCGCTGCGGAGTTCCCACTCCGTAAAGGGCACGTTCGAATCCTCTGAAGCACGAGTGGCAAAAATGAGGTGATGAGGTTCTGCCTCCCGCTTCAGAGTGAGAAAATCACGATGGTAATTCCCGCATCAAGACACGTCCGCGAAATGACCGGCTAGATTATTAGCAATCGACAGTGGTTCAGCGACGATACTGCCCGCGATGGAAATTCCCGGTACTGGAGATGTTCCATGTATACCCGAAATACGTCGAAGTTTAGTCCACGCTTGAGATGACGGTGTACGTGACGTCATAGACTACACGTATCTCTCCCACGAGCTTTCTTACTCTGCCAAATAAAGACTCGTGCCTTAGCACGGAGTTTTTTAAGTGTTACCAAGTTGGCAACAGCAGGTTGCCTGCGATAGCGTTTATGAGCACGACGGCGTTCTTTGATGGCTGTTGCAATTTCTTCGTTCCATCAAGGAACGAGTTTTCGGCGAGGAGTACCTGAAAACGATGGAATGGACTCCTCAGCAGCAGCAGCAGCAGCAGCAGCAGCAGCAAGAATAACTTGTGTTAGGTAAGTTACATCGCTACCTACGCTCCGCCTGGTCACGTCGTTAAAGACAGCTAGTGATGTGAACTTTGAACAATCAGCATGTTTAAGAATCCATCGAGGCTCCTCCTCGGTGGATTTCTGTTTCAACAAAGTAAAAACAATGGGAAAATGGTCACTGCCGCGGAGATCATCGTGTGTATTCCACCGAAACAGCGGAACCAGCGTTCGGCTGCATAGATTTACGTCTATGCGAGAGTATGTGCCGTAACGTACACTGAAATGAGTTGGTTCACCTGTATTCAAAATACACAAACCCAGCTCCCTTACTAATGTTTCAACTCCTTTCCCCTGGGGCAAAGCTTTTCAGAGTCCCATATAGGGTGATGGGCGTTGAAATCTCCCAATAAGAGGAAGGGGGGTGGAAACTGATCTATAAGATCAGTGACATCATTTACATTACGAGGCTGGTCTGGTAGAAAATAAAAATTACACACTGCTGCTATGACAGGCAGCGGAACGCGAACTGCCACACCCTCCAGCAGGGTTCTTATTGGAACCTCTTCGCTGTAGGTATCAGAACGGATCAAAATGCCAACGCCGCCGGAAGCCCGGTTAGCATAATATCGTTCTGTCGACTATAGTCGAAAATTTCTCAAAACCGTATGGTGACCTGGTCTGAGGTTTATTTCCTGAATGCAGACTATACTCGCCGAATACTCACTAATGAGCTGGCGCAGCTCAGCAAAATGCGAATCATAACCATTACAATTCCACTTATTATTAGCGTATGGCAAGGAAATTATATGCATAATATACAATATATACACAATAACAAAAACATTGATTCACTTCAGGCATTAGTGTATTCATCGTGTTGTAATACAATTCCACTGTAACAGTGCCATAGTGTGGGTGTGGACTTCTGAGGTTCAGGTTAGAAGCAGCGATGGATTCGAACAACGAGATAACATGTGTCCGAATTGATAGCATCGCATAGGAGGCGGGATGTACGGCCTCACATCGCAACGATAGGTTGTTACCTTGACTTTCTCTGGCAACACTGACAATTTGAAGGAGATTATGAACGTCTTCACCGTTGATTCTGCGCGTGATGCGCCGGACGTGTGTCACGCCACGGTGCTTCATGTCTTCTATCAATTCATCGTCAGTGTTCAAAACGAGATCACGGTGGAAGATAACTCCTCGAACCAGATTCAAGGTTTTGTGCTCTTCCACTTTGACGGGGATTTCTCCAAAGTGGTCGCACTTAAGCAACCGATCTGCTTGGAGAGCAGTGCTCGCATTTTGCATTTTCTTAAGATCCTCAAGTTCGCCGTATACACCTTCGATGTGCCGACTGAAAATAATCTATTTGACCAGTTTGAAATCTTGCCCATCGGTTCAGGTAGCAACCAGGAACCTAGGGTAGCTGGAACGCAAACTAATACTAATAACCGAACAAGAAAAAGCAAACGCATATGAGACTGTTCAGACTCCTATCAGGCTGTGCCGGAGTGGAGACCGGAAAATATAAACGTGGATTTTGAAACTGCTGTCATTTCTTCTCTGCAAGAAGTATTTCCAACAACAAAAATAGATGTCTTATTTTCACACGACAAAATGCGTATGGAGAAAAGTATAGGATCTCGGATTGTCGGAGGTGTACCGAGAGAAAAGCAAAATCGGCCTTCACTCCGTATCTGCGCAGCACTTGCGTTTTTAAAGCCTGAAGATGTGCTCGGTGGGTGGGTGGAAATGCACTCTCCAGCTCTATAAAGTTTTCGACTCTTTGTTGAAAACTGGCTAGACAACCAAGACACTCCAATCGAGATGTGGAATTGCCACCAAGCACGGCACACGACGACGAACGCTGTTGAGGGCTGGAACAACCGACTCAACAATCTTGTCGTGAGACCTCACCCCAAATTAAAAAATGTTGTCAAAGTGTTGAAGACGGAAGCTGATTAGAAACTACGCATTTCTGAAGGCCGAGCTCAACATGGAAGGGGAAAAAGGCGAAAATATGTCAAACTAGACGGACGTATTGAGAAAATCCAGAAAAATTAGAAAATTGCGAAAAGTTTTCTGAAGGCAATTGCCTATTCACAGAAAACGGAGTACGTTAATAATTATTATTGTTGAGAAAATTGGACCAAAACCAAAAATACAATAATGAAAAATACACAAAAAATGACTAAGCCGAAAAAGTAGATTTTAAACACACCAAAATGATCAATTCTGTTATTTTGCCAGTCAACAGCCTGGATAAAATGTGATGGAAATCAAACTCTTTACATTTATTTTATTTTGATGGAAATTACACAGCATCAATGATATTTTTGAGACCGTATTAGTAATGAAGTACCTAGACCGAGCGCCTTTCTTTACTCCAAAAGAATAACATGTTAACTTTAAAGGTCAGTGGGGCGAGTCTTGATGTCACAGGCGAGCGAATCGCTTCGGCAATTCGCCAGGGCGTACTCACTGCGCTCGTTCACATCAGTTAAATAAAATATACATTTGGTTTAAACATGATATATGTTATAATACCACGGTCTAATATACACAGTCGCTCCTTCGTGATGAAATGACATCCTGTTGATAGGTGGAACGACGCCAACGCTCGCAGCGTCCAGCAAGCTATAACTGTAAGGAACAATTCTCTACCCAACAGCTGACTGCACCTTTCCACGTAAATCATAAACTGTAACCGCCTCATCAACTATATTAATCATACATTTTAAGACAACACGTTGATACACTACACTACGTATTGCTACAGCGTGGTAATAATACGGAAGGTAAACAACAATCATTTATTTTCGAAGGAACAACTGATCATACCACTGTAGTTAAGATCTTAGCCATTTTCTAAATCATATTACTGAACTGAATTTGGTAATTTCACATAAATCATAAAAATAGTAATGAACTAAAAAATTCAGTATCTCAGCAACCTAAATGACAATTTTAAGTACTTTTTTGTGACGCTGAAAATGTCATTGCAAAATTTCACCATGTAATCCAATCTTAGTTTCACAAATAATTTCAACACTAATGACTTAATGTGAAAAATATCAGGTATTAACATTGGGGAATTAACAGTATACTGCATCCAAAGTCGTGAGCATCTACTTACAGGAAATTCCCAACAACAGCCCCTGTTCTCTCAATTCTCTTCGACTTCCTACAAAATAATTTCTGTTCCTCTAACAACCGAGCAAGTGGCCGCGCGATTTAGGCCACGTAGCTATCAGCTTACATTCCGAAGATAGTGCATTCGAAACCCACTGTCGGCAGCCCTGAAGATGGTTTTTCGTGGTTTCCCACTGTCACACCAGGCTGTACTTTAATTAAGGCCACGGTCGCTTCCTTCCCACTCCGAGCCCTTTCCGATCCCACCGTTGCCAAAAGATCTATCTGTGTCGGTGGGACGTATAACTGTTTGTTGTGCCCCTTCGACACGGGTTGATAATCTCTTACCAAATAACTTTCGTTTTGAAGAAATCTGCGGAGGTATATTTGGAATTCCATACTACATTCTTCTCTGCTGACATAAACTGGCTGTCTTCAAAGTGATTCGAACATAACTTTATGTTATTGTACAAATAGTTCACATTTTTCTTCAATAAATGATCAGTCCTCATACTATTTGCAAACAATGTTGTCTTTCTTTCTTTCTTTCTTAATCCGTTTACCCTCCAGGTTTGTTTTTTTCCTTCGGACTCGGCGAGGGATCCCACCTCTACCGCCTCAAGGGCAGTGTCCTGGAGCGTGAGACTTTCAGCCGGGGGCATACAAATGAGAAGGAGTACCTCGCCCTGGCGGCCTCACCTGCTTTACTGAACAGAGGCTTTGTGGGAGATGGGAAGATTGGAAGGGACATGCAAGGTAGAGGGAAGGAAGCGACCGTGACCGCAAGTTAGGGTACCATCCCGGCATCCGCCTGGAGAAGTGGAAAACCACGGAAAACCACTTCGAGGATGGCTGAGGTGGGAATCGAACTCCCCCCTCCCCCCGCCTCTACTCAGTTGACCTCCCAGGCTGAGTGAACCCCGTTCCAGCTCTCGTACTATTTCTTCAAATTTCGTGGTAGGGCCGGGAATCAAACCCGGGCCTCCGGGAGTGACAGCTAATCACACTAATCACTACACCACAGAGACGGACAAGCAATCATTAAAGCCAAAAATAATCTAAAAACAGGAGAAAAATAATATATCAAATAATTTGATGCTACAGGATATATTCCCTCTTTAGAAAATAACTTAATTGCATCAGCAAAAGGCTGCGGCAATCCGATAAATCCGAAAATTGGAACACCGCAACGTGTTGGAGGTTTCGATTGTTTAAAACGTTACTTAATTTCATAATTGGGTGGATTTCTCTTTGAGTTACATTCCTGGATCATTGATTAACGAAATATCTACTTATATGAAGTTACATTTCTAAATCTTCACAATATTGTTCTGTTATCCGAAAATGTGAACAGTAGTTCAAGCTTTACTCTACAGGATCTTTAGAAAGCCTAAAGAATGATAACTCTAGTGTTTCCTTGTAATTGAGCAGTTTATTGCGCCACACACATCTCCTTTCGAAAACACTTTGCTAATTTAATACAAAACCAATCATCTATAATAGAATTCTCACACGCTTACCACGCAAAACGTATACCAACGTACACATCCCAGTAGACCGGTAGCTTGCTGGCCACGTGGAGCGCTACATTCGCACGGATGAAAAACTGAGCCGAGCATCGCGACTGTGAATGTTAGACTGTGGTAATACTCTGAATTAATGTGACCATGAAACGTATGCAAGAGGCCGATGACCTAGTGACAACGGAGGTACAAGCGGACAACTATATTGTAAATGAAGGGAAGAATAAGGGTCACAATGACCTGAAGAAGGGGAAGAAGAGAAAAAAAAAAGAAAAGTGTGAAGTGCCGATCCCACCAGTGAGTGGTGCTTTAGAGACTATCAGATTTGCGAACACATTCTACGAAGCTAGATAGAGTGCAGTGAAACCGCGACGCAAATTATGAAGATAGGAAACATAGGAAGTAATTTTGAAAGTGTGTATTGACCAAGAAGGAGAAGAGAGATGCAAATTACTAATTATTCCCAAATGAAGAAGCGGATGACAAAATTTTATATTAAGAGAAGAATAAGGGCCACAGTGACCATATACAGGAGGAAGAAGATAAAAAAAGAAGTGTGAGGTGCCGATCCCAAGAGTGAGGGGTGCTGTAGAGACTATCAGAGTTGTAAACATATTCTACGAAGCTAGAGAGGGTCCAGTGAATCTCCGACGTAAATTATGACATACAACGAAATTTAAAAAGTGTGTACCATCCAAGAAGGAAATGACAGATACAAATTACTCATTATTTACAGTTTGCTTTACGTCGCACTGGCACAGATAGGTTTTATGGCGACGATGGGATAGGAAAGGCTAGGAGTGGGAAGGAAGAGGCCGTGGCCATAATTAAGGTACAGCCCCAACATTTCCTTGGTGTGATTACTCATTATTATTACTAAATAAAGAAGCTTGGTGGTTACTATACACACTGTACTGTAGTGGTGAGTTTACTGTAATTCTACGGACTAAAATTCTTTATGATATTTAATACATTTCATGTACTACGTTCTTCAATTTTGTACTTTAATGTCAGGCTTAATTAAAAGTAAAATATATAGAAGCCTAATTAAGCTTCGTTCTATATAATTTTCCAACTGTTTCGATTGATAGAATAAACCTCGGTTACGACGGCACTCGCTTATAATTGGCACAGTTTATCCGCTTTCTTGGATGGCGTTTATAACAAAGTTCTACTTGACGGATAAAAGAATAAACTACAATTTCAATTTTGATATTTGAAAAGGCGGATATGCAGTGGCAATGCAGGGTAGGGAATGATTCTTTTAGCAGTCCATATACGTTCAAATCACATTAAATAAAAAGGAAATTTCAATTCATTCATATCTCTGAGAGGAAGGAGGGAAGGAGAGAAGGATGAGTCCGACTCGTTGGCTGAATGGTCAGCGTACTGGCCTTCGGTTCAGAGGGTCCCAGGTTCGATTCCCGGCCGAGTCGGGGATTTTAATCGCGTCTAATTAATTCCTCTGGTTCGGGGACTGGGAGTATGTGTTCGTCCCAACACATTCCTCTTCATATTCAGACAACATATCACACTACCAACAACGCAGAAACGCGCAATAGTGATTACATCCCTCTGTATAGGGTTGGCGTCAGGAAGGGCATCCGGTCGTAAAACAGGGCCAAACCCACATGTGCTACGCAGTTCGCACCCGCGACCCCACAGGTGTGGGAAAAAGCTGTAGGAAAAGAAGAAGGAGAAGGAGAGAAAGATGAAACAGTACATTTTACACTCAGTATCTCAGTATTATGTACTGTCCGCACACTCTATCTTGGTGCATTTACATCCTAGTGCTAAATCGGTCGACCTCGGCGATCTTCGAGATTCATACTGGCAACATTTGCAACACAAACTATGAATCGCTTAAGCATCATTGTGCGACATCTGGCGTAAACTTTACGTACTAGTACTGTTGTTGTTTACACATCAAAGTCAAAGTATAGAATTCATGCTAGGAACAAGATTCGCATCGAGAGATATGTTTTATAATGTTATATAATGTGTATGTGACATAGTTGTTGGCTTAAGATGATAACGGTTTAGAAATTTCATATCGATAGATCATATTCTCGATTCAATTCAGATTTCATTTTCATTCAGTTGGCAGCACCAGGCAGCACTATCGATACCGGGACAGCTCGCTCCTTACTCCTCACCCCGTACACAAATGCATCAAGATAAAGTGTGCGGACAGTAATGTAAAGGTAGATTCCCTGCACCCAGGAACCGACGTCGTAAGCCAGTGATTTTGTAAGCGAACTGCATGTGAAAACCGATTTTAGCCTGTCGTTTGTTTGCTCCGAGAGCTCTTAAGTCTAGTCTCGATAACTGATGTTTACTGCTTCACGTGATCTATATTTCTCCTGCTGTTTTATTACCTTTGTTCGCCTCTAGTCGTAGGAGAACTTGCGATACGGAAATACATGTAGAGGAAAGCGATATAAGTAGGCCTACAACGAAACGGAGTTTGCATGAGCGGCTTCGATTAAGGTAGCTTCTGAATTCCAAATGAATCTGGTATAGCCTGTATCACGTTATCCGTTGAACTATTTACCCACTGTCTGAGCTGCTGTGTGTAGGTCAGATTAACATTACGGACAATAGTTTGTAATGGATGTTTTGTATGTTGGCACTAGAACAACGTCAACCGAGCCAGAAAGAGAATCGTTAACTACTGGAGCGATAATCACTTGTAAACGGAACTATAAAACTAAACCTACACAAGCAGGCAGACTCAAGACCTCGTGCTATCTTTGAGATCAAACCAGTTTTCCAACCATTCGATCAGCGATGGCACGGAGCCTTAACCTCAGCTGAAATCCACCCACAAGAAAGAATACAACGAAACTGTCCATGCCGGCCAATTCGTCAATGATGAAGACAGTACAAATTTATTTGTAGACATGACCTGAAGAGATGCCCGAAGCTGGCATGGAGCCCACAGCCACCCAGACAATGTATTTATTCAGTCAGAATGCAAACATTTACTTGACGGTTAAATATGCCACGACCACCTGCTAAAACTACTACTATTGGTAACAATGGCTATTTTCACTTACATAAACATCCCACTCCACCAGACCGAGCACCTGTCAAACGCCTACATCTATCTGTGACTGTGAACAGGCATTCAATTCACTGTCTGTGGCACTTGTCCGTTAGTTTGTATACTGACGCAGTGAAGTGAGAAGCAAAATCGCCTGAAGTATGATTAAATGTGAATTATGAAGGGACATCAAGAAATGGACGTGGCAGAGCTGTACATTGAAAGAAGTAGTAGTAGTAATTCGGATATCGCCTGGTGGCAATTAATGCTTTCAGGAGGAAAACAAATGTGCTCTAAATGAAAAAAATGTTACAGAGGTGAAAAGCAGCATCATTCTGAATGTATTATCCTTCAGAAAAGGTTCTATTATATCTATGCTTCGTATATTCGGGAAATATCGACGGACGACAATAACGGAATCTATGGGAAAATACCTCCTCTGCGAACCATGTGACCTTGCCGCGGTGGGGAGGCTTGCGTGTCCCAATGATGCAGATAGCCGAGCCGCAGGTGCAACCATATCGGATGGGTATCTGTTGAGAGACCAGACTAACGAATGGTTCATCGAAAGGGGAGTAGCAGCCTTTCGGTAGTTGCAGGGGCGGCAGTCTAGATGATTGACTGATACGGCCTTGTAATAATACTCAACATGGCTTAGCTGTGTTGATACTGCTACACGGCTGAAAGCAACGGGAAACTACAGCCGTAACTACCTCCGGAGGACATGCAGCTCTCTCTGTATGAAGGATGTACTGATGATGGCTTCCTCCCGGGTAAAATATTCCGGAGATCAAACAGGGGAAATGCAGGAGTTGGTTTAATAATGAATAAGAAAATAGGGCAGCGGATAAGCTACTACGACCAGCATAGTGAAAGAATTATTGTCGCCAAGATAGACACCAAACCAATGCCCACCACAATAGTGCAGGTCTACATGCCTACTAGTTCAGCGGATGATGAAGAAATTGAAAGAATATATGAGGAGATAGAAGATTTAATACAATATGTCAAAGGTGACGAGAATCTAATTGTGATGGGAGACTGGAATGCAGTGGTAGGCCAAGGAAGAGAAGGTAGCACAGTAGGAAAATTTGGATTGGGACAAAGGAACGAAAGAGGAAGTCGGCTGGTTGAATTCTGCACTGATCATAATTTAGTCCTCGCCAATACTTGGTTCAAACACCACAAACGACGGCTGTATACGTGGACGAGACCTGGAGACACTGGAAGGTATCAAATAGACTTCATTATGATTAGGCAGAGATTCAGAAACCAGGTGTTGGATTGCAAAACTTTCCCAGGAGCAGACGTGGACTCTGACCACAACTTGTTGGTCATGAAATGCCATCTGAAGTTGAAGAAATTGAAGAAAGGAAAGAATGCAAAAAGATGGGATCTAGACAAGTTGAAAGAAAAGAGTGTGAGGGATTGTTTCAAGGAACATGTTGCACAAGGACTAAATGAAAAGGCCGAAGGAAACACAGTAGAGGAAGAGTGGAGAGTCATGAAAAATGAAGTCAGTAGGGCTGCTGAAGAAATGTTAGGAAGGAAGAAAAGATCAACTAAGAATCAGTGGATAACTCAGGAGATACTAGACCTGATTGATGAACGACGAAAATACAAGAATGCTAGAAATGAAGAGGGCAGAAAAGAATACAGGCGATTAAAGAATCAGGTGGATAGAAAGTGCAAGGTAGCTAAGGAAGAATGGCTGAAGGAGAAGTGCAAGGATGTCGAAGGCTGTATGGTCCTGGGAAAGGTAGATGCTGCGTACAGGAAAATCAAGGAAACCTTTGGAGAAAGGAAATCTAGGTGCATGAATATTAAGAGCTCAGATGGAAAGCCACTTCTAGGGAAAGAAGACAAAGCGGAAAGACGGCAGGAGCATATCCAACAGTTGTATCAAGGTAACGATGTAGATAATTTGGTTCTGGAACATGAAGAGGCTGTTGATGCTGATGATGCTGATGAAATGGGAGACCCAATTTTGAGGTCAGAGTTTGACAGAGCTGTGAGTGACCTAAATAGGAACAAGGCACCTGGAATTGATGATATTCCCTCTGAATTACTGACTACCTTTGGAGAAACCAGCATGGTAAGTTTACATCATTTAGTGTGCAAGATGTACGAGACAGGAGAAGTCCCATCCGATTTTCAGCAGAATGTTGTTATATTCCCAAGAAAGCCGGTGCTGACAGGTGTGAAAACTACCGCACCATTAGTTTAGTATCTCATGCCTGCAAAATTTTAACACGTATTATTTACAGAAGAATGGAAAAAACAAGTTGAAGCTGAGTTGGGGGAAGATCAATTTGGCTTCAGAAGAAATGTAGGAACACGTGAAGCAATCCTGACTTTACGTCTGATCTTAGAGGATCGAATCAAGAAGGACAAGCCCACGTACATGGCATTCGTAGATCTAGAAAAGGCATTCGATAATGTTGATTGGACCAGGCTATTTATGATTCTGAAGATGATAGGGATCAGATACCGAGTACGAAGAATTATCTACAACCTGTATAAAAATCAGTCTGCAGTGATAAGAATCGAGGGCTTTGAAAAAGAAGCAGCAATCCAGAAAGGAGTGAGGCAAGGCTGCAGTTTGTCCCCTCTCCTTTTCAATGGTTACATAGAACAGGCAGTAAAGGAAATCAAAGAGAAATTTGGAAAGGGAATCACAGTCCAAGGAGAGGAAATCAAAACCTTGAGATTTGCCGATGATATTGTTATTTTATCTGAGACTGCAGAAGATCTCGAGAAGTTGCTGAATGGTATGGATGAAGTCTTAGGTAAGGAGTACAAGATGAAAATAAATAAGTCCAAAACAAAAGTAATGGAGTGCAGTCGAACGAAGGCAGGTGATGTAGGAAATATTAGATTAGGAAACGAAGTCTTAAAGGAAGTAGATGAATATTGTTACTTGGGTAGTAAAATAACTAACGATGGCAGAAGTAAGGAGGACATAAAATGCAGACTAGCACAAGCAAGGAAGAGCTTTCTTAAGAAAAGAAATTTGCTCACTTCAAACATTGATATCGGAATTAGAAAGATGTTTTTGAAGACTTTAGTGTGGAGCGTGGCATTGTATGGAAGTGAAACATGGACGATAACTAGCTCAGAAAGAAAGAGAATAGAAGCTTTTGAAATGTGGTGTTACAGAAGAATGCTGAAGGTGAGATGGATAGATCGAATCACGAATGAAGAGATACTGAATCGAATTGGTGAGAGGAGATCGATTTGGCTAAATTTGACGAGAAGAAGAGATAGAATGATAGGACACATCTTAAGACACCCAGGACTTGTTCAGTTGGTTTTTGAAGGAAGTGTAGGTGGCAAGAACGGTAGGGGTAGACCAAGGTATGAATATGACAAACAGATTAGAGCAGATGTAGGATGCAATAGTTACGTAGAAATGAAAAGGTTAGCACATGATAGGGTGGCATGGAGAGCTGCATCAAACCAGTCTATGGACTGATGACTCAACACACCTTCATAATCCTTTGTAATTCCTGTGAAATTCTCACTTGTATGGCTTCCTTCTAAAACACAACATTCTAAGAGGACAGATTTCAGCTGAAAATTATCAGTCAAGAAATGACAGGTAATGGACAAAAGAACTTATTGTTTATGGAAGTCCAACAATCAGCCGTAATATACACCTTCTTAACAGATTCCATCATATTTTTTATCTTATTCAGACACTGTTCATGTAATGCAGGTATCAAAGTTTTTGAAATCGTCCGTCGATTTGATAGTACATATCCTGGATTAAGTGTTTGACAAATGCCTTCAAACCGTTGTTTTCAACTATTTGAACAGGCTGAAGGCCATACATTACCATTTGAGCAAGTAGTTCACACAGTTCCTATTTTTAGGTCACTTTTCTCGGTATGTATATTGCAATTGAACTTTGACATAACCGCGGCTGAAACTGACAGACTTCTTGCACTTCTGTCGAAGCTGTGCTGGTTGACTGAGTAGGTATTGCCGAAGCTGTGCTGATTGATGGAGTAGGTACTGTTGAAGCTGTGCTGATTGATGGAGTAGGTACTGTTGAAGCTGTGCTGATTGATTGTGTGTGAGTAGCGACTGCTGGGCTCAATGACAGTGGCTGAATAAAAATAATGAAAAATAGATTACCCATGTCATGGCATTATTGGTATGTAATTAGCCTCATTTAATTTAATGTAACAATGAATATAATATAATTACTTCATCTGTCTTACAGTACTGGTACTGGGCCTGTTGACTTCTGTTGCTCTACACGGATAAGATATAACTGGATGTTTTCTTTGTATATGTTTTGTTAAATTAGTAACAGATGTTCGGTAGGATAGTTTCTGGCTGCAGATATCACACTTGGCATATTCATTGTCAATAGCCGTGAAAAAACTCCACACAGGACTATTACGTTGTCTCTTACTAAACACATTTATCTATTAATCTATTTATTATTATTAATCAATCTATCTGTTATTTTATTTATCTGTTATAAAGAATTAATTAGAATTATTCACTACACGACGCACTTGTAAGTAAAACAGCACTGATTTAATGAAAGACCAACCACATAAAAAAAGGAATGGAAATGGTGATTCCCTTGATCTGTGAGGCAACTGGGGCATTTTCCCTAGTGTCACAATTTATTTCAACTCAATGTGAAATAAATTGGACATTAAAAGTTATTTAATAGAGAGTTTATATTCTATAAATATATTCATGAACCATAGATTTCAGTACTTAAAGGTACTTAGGTAGAAGAAATCGAACGTACAATGCCCTATTCTCATTTTAAAACGCCGCCTTGTTTTCTGTATTTAAAAAATACAATCGCTCTCTCTCTCTCGGGTAAACCCCTGAAACAGAAGTTCGCTTTACTCAAGTAGTTGGTGGTTATAACCAAGGTAGCGCTGGCTCCACATAGCTACAGCAGATAACATAGACCTGTGAACGTGATACAAGTACATGACGTAAACGATATTTTGTCACAGATACTTCCGTCACGGCGTATCTGATATATCGGTGACAGAAAAATATCGGTGACAAAGTAGCAGGCTGTGATTTATCGACCATCTCTAATCACAAGTATTCAGTCGCTCTCATGATAAGTGAGAGGGAGGTACATCCGCTTATTGCGCAACGCATCAAATTTCTCGTCCGAGAAATATTTTAAAGCCGCTGAAATTCGTCGCCGGTTACAAGTACAGTTCGGGGACAGAACCCTGTCATTGGCGCGGGTGAAGTACTTGTGTAATGAGTTCACGGACGGACGTAAGAGAATTGAAAACATGCAGCAACCAAGCCGCCCTCGCTCCGGCATCACAGCGCAGAACACTGCAGCTGTTCGAGAGGTTATTGAAGTTGATTCGCATACCACTGTGCTTCAGATCAGCCAGGAACTTTAGATCAGTCATGGTAGTGTTCTGACAACCATCGGGAAGAACCTGGGATTCCGAAAGGTGTCAGCTCATTGGGTCCCGAGACGGCTGAATGAAGAGCATAAATTTCTCGCGAGCTTCTGACAAGGCACGACGCGGAAGGTGACTCCTTTTGGAGACAAATCGTCATTCGTGATGAGACCCGGGTCCACCACTACACTCTCACGTCAAAGAGGGTCAGTATGGAGTGGCTGGGCGTGGAGCGAACCCACCGGTGAAAGCCATGGCGTTGTTGTTTGCAGGCAGGGTCATGGCCACGGTCCTCTGGGACTACCGAGGAGTACTGCTGGTTGATTTATTCGAGGAACGTCGGATCATTACTGCGGCCTACTACTGCATCTTCTTCGTCTTGTTCGCGTTGCCTACAGGTCAAAAAGGCACGGTATCCCAGTCAGATCTGTACTGCTCCTTCATTACGCCAGACCACACACCGCAAAACTAACCCAGCAAACATGCGCACAAATGCACTGGACTGTCCTGTCACATCCACCCTATAGTTACAGCCCTGCGCGGATATACAAAATAATATCCGCATCCAATCCGCATCCGCACTTCCTTCATCGGCACCCGCGTCCGCGAATTGTATTCCGCGGATATTGTAAATATTTAACTACAGTATATTACAGCCAAGGTATTGAAACTGCTCTGTTAACATAATACAGAACCAGAACCCCCAGTCACAGATTTATGAGAGCTTTTCTCTTGCTACAACTACCGACGTATTGACCTTTGTTCCTTCCTTCCATTAATTGCGGATAGATTCAAGTCAGATTTACGACTTTATGGGCAGAGATGCCAACCTTCGAGTAAGGCAAATCGTAATGCAACCGTTAGGGCACGGGGGGGGGGGACCGTAAATCCCCCCCCCTCCCCGAGATCTTACTAAATTACATATAATTGAAAATCAATTAACATACAATTCAACCAGATGTAACACATTCAATGACTGGCATATAAAGAGTGTACGATTCTAACCTGCTAAAGAAACAGGTGATCTGCAGTGGATATCTGAGTGGAGATTGAAAGATCATTTCTTTTGTCGAGTGGTGTAGTTGCTCCCTTAGGAGCTTGTTGTTCCTGTTTGATAAACGTACACTGGTGACATGCTTTTAACAGTTCGGAGTTCATATTAGCACGGAACTGTCTTGTTCTTCATCATGCGTATCTGAAAAATCGCGGCTACACACACTAAAAAAAAACCACGTGTGAATGAGATTTTGAGGAACGCAGTAAACAGGGCCATTCTTTCGAGTATTCCTCCCTAAATTTTTGAACAATTTTTCATTTATTACTAATGTCACTAGTCACGGTAACGTAATCACACGCATTTTCCTGCAATAGAAATCGCTTCATTATTTCAAACCTTTCATATTTCGTAACACACGATTAGCATATATCCTAAATTTGGCAACCAAAATCGCAATAAATACTTCTACAGTCACGCACACAGTATTCACAATTAAACGGAGTTTGTCACCACTTTGCCGCCAAAACAAACACAAAAGAACCTCATACTTGCATGGAAGTCTGATCATGTGACGAACAAAGACAACAATTCCGCAAGATATACCACTTCACAGGTGCCTATACTTCCAGTACTGGAAGCCCACACTGCGTTCGGCGCGTGAAAACTCGAAATATTCTCAAACTGAGAAATCCGAAAATAATATTCTGAGAATTCAAGCTGTAATGGCATTCCTTGTGCATCCTTTTGAACACTTCAAACACTTAGATTTTAAAATCAACAAAGAATCGTACTTTGTGGTGTGTGATTCGTAAAGGCGAAATTATGATGGGTGATTCGTAATTATTACGATTGAATCGTAATAGTTGGCATCTCTGTCTCAAGGCTCGTTACATATAACCATTCTCCCATACCTCTGTCAAGAGTCGCCTTACCACAAGCAAAAATGAAAGTATACCTGAGTGAAAATCAATAAACTTCGTTATTTAGAAATTATTAACAAAATTATCCGTACTGCCATACAGATTGTATCAGCAAAGACACTAACTTCGCGGTTATCTGCGGATATCCGCATCCGTTCAGGGCTCTACCTATAGTCCAGACTGTTACCATGCGACTTCCACATGTTTAGGCCGCTGAAATGCGCTCTTGGTGAAGAGCGCTTCACAACCAACGAGGAAATGAAACAGTTTGTGCACAATTGGCTTTAGACACGCTCGGCTGATTACTATGAAGATGGGATGAAGAAATTACCTATCCAGTGGCAAAAGTGCATAGATAGGATGGGGACTGATATCGAAAAGTAAGAACAGTGTAACATGTACGTAATTTTGATAAAGTCAATAGTTACAACACAAGGCTCGTTTATATTTTACTTACCCTCGTAACTTGCAATGAATAATTTTAATAATTTTTTGTAACGTACATGATCAACTCGAAAAGTCCCCTGAATTTTATTATCAAACATAGAAGCATGCGGTCCAAATAGATTCCGTTACTGAAGAGTTCGAAGAACGCGTCTGCAGTTTCCAAAAAATTGGAACTGTTGTGGACTATATGCCGAATCCATTCAAATCAGAATTAAAACTTAAGATACATTGCTGCTGCTATCAGTAATATATATTATATGAACAAGTTCTCTTGAAAATGAGATACTACTGCAAATTTATGCTTTTTTCTGAAACGCCGTATAGAACAAGATTCATATTAGAAGGTAAGTGTCGAGAGAAAGAAGTTCCCAACTTAAAAAGATGCAGCGAGACGCTGCACTCTTGTTCCAGTTCAACATATTTGTATGAATCTGCATTTTCGTATCTTGAAATGAAGAAGAGTAAGCAAAGTTCCAACACGACTAAATGCCATCTTTAAAACTCCCTAAAATAGGCCCTCAACCAGTACTCATCTGACATCTAACAGCTGCCAAATAACATGCACACTCTGACGTCATGCCAATCAACAATTGACGCACGACAACATTTTGAAGTGCTGTACAGCTACAACAACAACAACAACAACAACAAAAAGAAACATGACTCGCTTATTGCTATAAACGACTCGTTCTGGCGAAATGCGAATATCAGTCCAATGTACAACTGTCCGCATACCAAAACTACATACAAGAATGCAATGAAAAGGACGAGAAACTGCCATAATGTTTTTTTTTTTTGCTAGTGGTTTTACGTCGCACCGACACAGATAAGTCTTATGGCGACGATGGAATAGGAAAGGCCTAGGAGTTGAAAGGAAGCGACCGTGGCTTTAATTAAGGTACAGCCCCAGCATTTGCCTAGTGTGAAAATGGTAAACCACGGAAAAACATCTTCAGGGCTGCCGACAGTGGGATTCGAACCCACTATCTCCCGGATGCAACCTCACAGCCGCGCGCCTCCAACCGCACGGCCAACTCACCCGGTCAGTGGTTAAATAAATAAGTGCAGTGACGGACAAGCCTGGCAAGTGAAGCACTTCAAGGCGTGTCAGTATATGGAAGGTCTTTCGTTATCAACGAGGATATCCGGGGTTTGAATAATGGTATCGGCATATTTTTTCTTTAATGGGCTCCGTTGTTCTGTTGTCTAATTGCACCATACTAGCAATCTTTGTATTTCCATTCAAAATGCTTACAATGAGCGCGTAGCTTATTATCATTGGTCCCCTCGTCCGGCTCCATGGCTGAATGGTTAGCGTGCTGGCCTTTGGTCACACGGGCCCCGGGTTCGATTCGCGGCAGGGTCGGGAATTTTAACCGCCATTGGTTAATTTCTCGGGCACTGGGGTTGGATCTATGTGTCGTCTTCATAATCATTTCATCCTCATCATGATCGCCTACAGGTGTCAAATCGAAAGACCTGCACCTAGTGAGTCGAACTTGTCCTCTGACACTCCCGGCACTAAAAGCCATACGCAATTTCATTTATTTTTACTGGCCCCTCGAAGGACTGTTATAGAGGTGTAAGTAAACTGCCGGAAAATGAAATCGCAACACCAAGGCGGAGTTGTGATAGATAAACGAAATTCAGGAGGCGTGTTCGAACATCTGAAAAATAATAATAATGCACTGCCTTAAGAGTCCGGCCGCACAAGGGCCACCACAGAGAGGAAAGACCGCCGCATTCGCCGCATGGCTGTGGTGGATCGTACTGCATCTGCAGCAGCCATTAGGGCGGCACCAAAGTGACACAGCGAATTGTAAAATATCGGTTACTTGAGCGACAGCTCCGAGCCAGACGTCCTGTTGCGTTCATGCCATTAACTCCGAATCCCTGTCAACTGCGGCTTCAATTTTGTTAAGCTAGAGCTCATTGTAGGACTGCGTGGAAATCTGCTGTGTTCTCAGATGAGAGCCGTTTTTCTCTTGGTGCCAGTGATGGCCGTACATTGGTGAGGAGGAGGCCAGATGAGCGCTTGGAACCAAGCTGTCTGCGGCGTTTACACACTGGACCTACACAAGGAGTTATGGTGTGGGAAGCGATTTCCTTTGACAGCAGGTGCAGTCTCGTCGTTTTCCCGAGAACCTTGACAGCGGATTTCTATTTACCTGATCAAATTACCAAGTCCTTGGAGAAACATCACAGTGGGTGTACAAAGGCCAGCGGGGCCTGGGTGATAATGCGTCTCCGGATCAGCGACGGTGGGCTCTCGGGAGCACATTAACACGTGAACACTCGGTTCTAATGCATATTTACGCATTCATGGATAATTTAAATGTTTCCCATTTCTCGACCTGATCTCGACAATTGATGGGCAGAACTCGACTTGTATCGAAGCTGCAACACCGTCAGCTTTCATTTTGATCAACGAGCTAGACAGAAATCTGTAGTGACTAACACAGGCCTATCTCCTTCAGCGCTCTGGGTGGTGCTAGGCGAAATAGCGAATCCATAGTTTAAGCGCCATACATACAGTTTCGTCCGCGTATATTGCGTTAATTATGCCGTCTGTGAGTGCAGCAGACACCTGTACAAACCGTAGAAAAAGAATAAAGGATATATCACATTTAAAGTTAGATTTTTAGTAAAGTATTATGTTTTGGTGATTAGCAGAATGATGTCTGTGCTTGTAATACCATCCAGCATGTGTAGAGTAGGCCTACTTTTCTTTTTCTTTTGGCCAGTGGTTTAATGTCACGGTAGAACACTGAAGGTTTTCGGCGACGTAAGGATGCAAAGGGCTAGGGCTGGGAAGGTGGCCTTAATTAAGGTACAGTCCCAGCATTTGCCTGGCGTGAAAACGAGAAACCACGGAAAACCAGCTTCAGGGCTACCAATCATGGGTACTTTTCTTTTCTTGTAGGAACTGACGATATAGTGAAACGCGATGTATGATATCTTGCCTAGCTGAGTGAGTCAGACGGTAGAGCGCTGGCTTTCTGAGCCCAAGATTTCAGATTCGATCCTGACTCAGTCCAGTGGGTATTTGAAGGCGCTCAAATACGTCAGCCTTGTATCGGCAGACTTACTGACCCGTAAAGGAATTCCTGCGGCACAAAATTCCGTCACCTCAGCGTCTATGGAAATCGTAATAAGTAGTCTGTAAGACTGAAAACCATTAACACGATTTACTATTAAGTGGTATCCTACTGAGCACAGTTCCCTAGCATTTTGAAAATAAATATATGGTGAGCAAGGATGATAAAAAGAGGCTTGCTCACCAACACCACACCTACAATGTTTTCAATTTCCTAGCCACTACATCCCCTCTACCAACAATATGGAATAATAGGAGGACTTTCAGACCTGCATCACCACTACCACTAAGTGGGTTGGCTACGCGGCTCGAATCGTACAGCTGTTAGCTTGCATTCGGGATATAGCGAGTTCGAATCCCACTGTCGACAGCCCTGATGGATGGTTTTCCGCGGTTCATGTTTTCACATCAGGCAAATGCTGGGACTATTGCACCTTAATTAAAACTACGGCCACTTCCTTCCCAATCCTAGTTCTGTCCTATGACATCGTAGTCATAAGATGTCTCTGATTCGGTGCGATATAAAGCAAACAAAAAAAAATCAGCATTACCGGAGTCTTCGTCGGAAAATCTGGAGGTGAATTATTTGGGAAATATGAGATTTAAAATCATTAACACAAGAAGGACTATCGTGTTTAAAAAAATTAAACCGAGCATACAACAACTTCTCCTGTTTATCATTACTATGCGACATGTTATTGCACCAAGGTTCATTTCAATACATGGCCACTGCTCTAGAATACTTCTTTTTCGCAAACCAAACCAAACCCCATGGCACTACAGCCCTTCAAGGGCCTTGGCCTACCAAGCGACCGCTGCTCAGCCCGAAGGCCTGCAGATTACGAGGTGTCGTATGGTCAGCACGACGAACCCTCTCGGCCGTTATTCTTGGCTTTCTAGACAGGTCTTTTTCGCAAAATGGCATTATCATCATCATCATCATCATCATCATCATCATCATGGGATATGAACAATTTCCTCCAAGGTACTGTACTGTTTCATTAATATTGTATTAATTTTATTATGGGCGGTTTCATTACATTACAACATTCTCAAGTGATACGAATAATATCAATTTTGTCATATTTTGTTCGAGGTTTTAAGTTCCATATTTTCACTCTCTAAAAATAGGGCTAAATATACGGTGTTTAATGGCAATGTATTCTGATTTCCTTTGTAATTACTGGAAATGTGTTAATTTTACATCTTTATGCAATATGTAGGTTTGTAGGCCTATATCTTGTATTTTAATGTACAGTACTTTTAAAAACACATAATGCACCTTTGAGTACTTTTGTAATCAAGAAAAATGTGTAACGGATTTCATTCCTGCAGCCTGTGAACTCGTTTCATCACCACGCCCACTTGTTTTGATCGCTTAAAATATCGCAGACGCGGCGTTCACTTGGATTCAAATATGGCGGTGCAATAGCCACTCTATAGTCTTCTTTCTAGCTCGTTGATTTTGTCTTGTCTTGTCTTGATCGTATAATTTAATGGGCTTCGCTTGGGAGCGGTATACCCAGCCACGCATCCTCTAAACAAACCCAAAAGATGGAGAAGATGAAAAGGAATATGTAGAATGTAAAAAAAAAAAAAAGGGAATAAGGAATTCAACTACATATCTACCACACAGGAAAAGCACAAGGACACAAGGTACTAGACTTCACGCCAGAGTGACCGATACTTGGCGACTTCTACCAATCACAAACAAGACCAGGTCGACACATAAGGGGAAAAGGAAAAACAACAACACCGAACCTACAGTAAACAATTAGTGTCATGAAGGAAATTCGAGAGGGCAATTACCGTAGTAGGCGTGGGATCGAGTATCCAACACGTCAATTGAGTGGGTAACGCGAAGTGTGTACTAAAAAAAGGTTGTAACCATTTACGCCTACTAATTTCGAGTAACGGACATTGAAAAAGTAGATGATTAATGGTAGCAATCGACGTTCGACACTGACAGAGGTTAGACGCGACCAACTTCATCCGAAATAATTGATCCGGCGTGCACATGTGGTTAAGCCGCAAACGGACAAGATTCGTAATATGACGTCGAGTATAAGGATGTTTTGTAAACCACGGAGAACGTGGGACATTCGGGAGAATTGTGAATAAGTTCCGTCCTTTTCGACACGCGGGGTTACTCCACTCAGTCTGCCAAATCTGTCGTAGGGTCTCGCAACAGCCGCTCCAAAATTCCATGTAGGGCAACATCAAATAAAACGCCACACCCTGACCATGCGCAGCAGCCTGGGCTAAGCGATCAGCCTGTTCATTACCAGTGATATGGGAATGACCCGGAACCCAGAGAAATTTAATCTGTTTACCTCGTTGATGAAGATCGAAACAAATTTTTCTGAGATTCTGAATGTACCAATGAGAGCGGTGAGTGGGATTGTGTAAAGCCTGAAGTACACTCAAGGAATCAGAAGCAATAGTAGCAGTTTCGAGGCGGGAGTACTTAACGTATAAGAGGGCTTGACGGATGGCGAAAGCTTCAGCCGTAAAGATAGAAGTCTCCGACGGGAGGGAGAATTGTTTACCTAGGACAAGATCTGGGGAGAAAAAGGCCGCCCCCACACCTGGGGGGGTACCAATTTTGGACCCATCCGTATAGAAGACTGGTGCTAATGTGTGAACATCCTGTGCCAAAATGTGATGGACATATTTCCGAGCACTTTGTGTCCGGGCCGGGCCAAAAGATGGGACCTCCCCTGACGTGGGGAGTATCATGTCAGGGACATAGTAGTTTGCCTGAAAGGGAAAGGTGTAGTTAGCTGTGGACGGGTTACGCAGAATAGAGTTGCGAAGATAGCTAAATTTCCAATAAGCCCAAGCCAACGCGGGGAATCTGTGTAACGGAGTACCCATATCGTGATAATAGCGAACGAGTAAAGATAAAGCTCGTTGATTTTGACTGACACTGCAGGGAGCACAATGGATGTTGTGTTTCGAGCCCTTAGGCTATACGCATGCGCATGCAGATGACGTCATAGTATCCCCAATAAGTGAGGAGCGCGATAAGTTATGTGACTTTCTGTCTACAACCACCCTCTAACCAGAGATAAAGGCCCCGATAGTACAACAGTTGACCACAAGGTTCCGCCACCTCCTTGGTACTGTTAGTTGCAGCCTCACAAAAGCTACTATTGTATTACATTTGCCGGAAGACTTGGCTAGTAATTCTGAACCGGTGTTTATAATCGCGAGAATATCAATGACTTCAATCGTGAAGAGATTGTGAATTTTGCACGTTTGAAGGACAGACGGACTGAGTTCCTGTACGACTTATATGAGCATGATCGCTTGCTGTTATTCGTATTACATGCTAAATTGTTCAGACTAAAGTGCTGTCTCTTGATTTCCCAAATGAGACCGAATCGAGGGGGCTTCGGCTCAACGGCGGCTAGTTTTACTAGACTTGCTGATCTGCATTCGGGAGGCGTCTGCTGTACTGAGAATGGCTTTCAGTAGATTTGCATTCTACTGCGCTAAGGCAAACACCGGGACAGATCTTTTTATAATGCGGAGACCTGTGGTCGTTTCGAAAACAATTATGTATTTAAAAATTCGAACGGTAAATGTGGTACACATTAAATAATAATGTCATTGGCTGTGCGTCCCACTAACTACTTTTACGGTTTGAGAAGACTCCGAGGAGCCGGAATTCAGTTCCGCAGAAGTTCTTTAACGTGCCCGTAAATCTACCGACACGAAGCACCTTCAAACACCACGGGACTCAGCCAGGATCGAACCTGCCAAGTTGGGGTCACAAGGCCAGTGCCTCAACAGTCTGAGGCACTCAGCCCGGCAAGGGACACATCGTTTCTACGCTCCTTGTCATACCTACATGAACTTCGTGCTAAGTAAAACTAATAATAGTGCTCGCATCCTTTAATGTTCCGTGCAATACAGCACTGTAGCAAAGTAACTCTGAATTTTAATTTTGTTGTACACTCACAGATTAATCTCGGACAAAATGGATCATGGGTGATATTATGAGGAACTTTCTCCGCACAAACGAAGCTTATGAGGAACTGAAGTCTATTATCTACCTACAATATTATCTAAGAAATTTTCTTCGTAAATGCTCTCTGAGAAGAGTCAGTGCATCTTCATTGGCGATCTTCTGAACATAACTTGCAGGTACATGAACATAGTTTACCGTACCGCTTACGATAACTGAAGTTGAAATTGTGCGAGCTCACTGTACCAATAAAAGAAGAAAAAACAACACTACGACACTGCTTGAAGGCCATGAGCACGGCACAGCGCGAGCGATGTTATCGGCACGGCCAGTCTCAAGTTGCGGTCCCTGCCCTCGTGCGGGTGGGAGCATTGACCTCACCAGGGTCCCGCGGTCTAATCCACTCCCCAAACTGCGCGTGAAGTTTGGGAGAAGAGAACTTTATATTAAAAACTCAACACCAAAATTTACGAGTAACTGAAGTAAGAAATTATTGCATGGATTACAGATTTCATCTTCATATAATGCCGTGTTTGTTGAGCATAATGCAATGTAGTAAATTGTATGACACTAATTCTATCAGCGTCCGTAAGAAACATATTCCGCCACCAGAGAGTATATTTTGGAAATTCTAACTTTACTGTAGACGATATTAGTAAATATAAGCGTATGTGAATCTAAAAGAATTACGAGGGCTCGGATTCATAAGACATGTTATATTCTTATCCTGGATTTGTTTTACGACTAAGTTAATTTAAGCACGTTTCTAACATTTGTGAACACGTTGAAGCAGATTTTATTGGCCATACACGTTCATATTTAATCATATTTTACTGTTAGGTCACACGAGGGCTGTAAATAAAGTTGTGGCAACGTAGTCAAGACACTCGCAGGAGATCGGGAGTAGAGGAGCTGTGGGGCTCCTACGGCGGGCCAATCAGAGGCCGCGGAGCGGGTCACTTGACTGCTGATGTCATAGCGCGGGATAATTGAATTTTAGCAGGAGATTTGAATTTTGGCGCGAGATTTGAATTTGTAAACAAAGCTGCTTTTTCACAGCTGTCATCCGCCATCTTTAAACAACAACGCATCGCTGACCTCAGTGCTGCCACCTTAACGGCACTAAACCTCAACAACGCATCGCTGACCTCAGTGCTGCCATCTTAACGGCACTAAACCTCTACAACAACGCATCGCTAACCTCAGTGCCGCTATCTTGACGGAGCTAAACCTCATCCTTATGCACGTGGTGGCGGGCAATTTGAAAAATTCCACGTGCCTTTTGACAGCTGGCATCCGCCATCTTGCATCGCTAACCTCAGTGCTGCCATCTTAACGGAGCAAAATCCCCATGGATGCTACCTTAGGAACATGGGCGCGCGAAATTTGAAATTCCATGGCGCTTATCTTAGGCTAAGCTAAGTAAATGGTTATGCTTTATTGACTTCGGGGGAGTATAGAGGGGGTTTAAAGAGGTAGTCCGTCCTCTTTCCCCTATCTCCCCTTACCAAAAATAAGGGGCGGGTGAGTGAGAGATTGTATCTCTCTTTCTCTCTCTCTCGGGGTCCACCGCCCTAGTGATGGCTCCTCTATAAAAGAGATTGCCCTGGGAGCCAGGGCACGGCCGCCTCTGACGAGACAAGCAAGGACATACTGTCTTACACTCGTATTTATACCTACGTTAAGTGGGGTGGGAGAGAATGCTTAGATCAACATGTGCGCACGCACCTCCTGCTATCTACTGAGGGGAGCAGTGGACTTTTCCACTCCCAGAAATGAATCAACACTTTTTGCAGTCACCACCCGAGGTCTAGTAGTGTAGCAATGCTGGATCCATTGCAAAATCATTGAACCCTAGTATAGTAGATGAACAATGTCGATTTGCGGATTTTGCATAAGAGTGCGAGCATAACCTTACAGTCGACATCTTGAGCGGCGTAACCTCACTTTAACGGATAGTTGCCCCTCCCGACGCCTAAAAGTGCAAGCCTAACCTCACACCCGCCATCGTGAATGGGGCTATCCTTAGTTTTGCGGCAAGATGCCCTTACCGATGCAAAATGCACAAGACGGCGGCTATACACAGCCCCTTATGAGACGCCCCAGGAACGCTTGCGCAAGATGGCGGCTGCTCTTATGAGACACCTATGGGCGATTGCGCAAGATGGCCGCTATACACAGCCCCTTATGAGACGGCCAAGGGCGCTTGCGCAAGATGGCGGCTGCTCTTATGGAGTAAGCTAGCCCAGGGGCTACTGAACAAGATGGCGGCTATACATAGCCTCTTCCTCCTCCGAAGGGACACAGCCGCCCTCCTCCTCTTCCTCCTTATCCGTATAGCAAAAGGGCACCTCCTTCTAGCAACAGGGCAAAAACCTCGACATCGGTACGGTAAAAGGGCACTCTTCCGGGCAATAGGGCACCTCCTTCTAGCAAAAGGGCATATGGGCAAAAAGAACACATCCTCATCTGTAAGGCAAAAAGGGATACTCTTCCTGGCAAAAGGGCACCTCCTCCTAGCAAAAGGGTATCCCCTCTTAGCAAAAGGGCAAATGGGCAAAAAAATACTTCTTCCTTATCTGTAGGACAAAAGGGCTGCTGCTCCTCCTCCTAGCAAAAGGGATAAAGAGCTCTTCTTCCTCCCAAAAGGGCACCTACTCCTGGCAAAACCTAAGTTTTTCTACTGAGGAGAAAGCGGTAGAAGGAGGCAATAAGTAGAAGGTAATACATTTTTCAGCATGCAAAAAATATTGTACGATAAGCAAATGCTGTATCCGACAAGACAAAACATGTTGACTATTAAACAGAAAACCTTTATCGCTACTGTGCTTCGTCAAGATAAGTTATACTTAGCACACAATAGAATTGATTGTAGAACAAGACGAAACATGTTGGCTATCTGTGTTCAGAACAGAAAAACTTATAACGCAAAACATAAGATTAATCTCTCTGTTGATACAATCACACTCTTATGCGATCATAGCGCACACATAGAACTGCAAAATGTTGTGTATCTCCATCTGACATTCTTAATCACTGCAGATAAAATTACTACATAGCAGAGGATACCTATGTCCTAAGGAGATGGATTTTGTGGGATTCGAACCCATGTAACAGAAAAAATTTAGTTACCGTAACAGAATTTTAAAAATCATACTACTGTGCAGATAAAATGATTTTACTACTTAGCAGG
Source organism: Anabrus simplex (assembly GCF_040414725.1). NCBI lineage: Eukaryota > Metazoa > Arthropoda > Insecta > Orthoptera > Tettigoniidae > Anabrus > Anabrus simplex. The sequence continues at coordinate 490,017,564 of NC_090266.1, forward strand.
GGTTGCCTTTGTCCTACATCATATTGTGTTAAGGAGAAAAATTATGGATTCAAACCCTGTTCTAACACAATAAAAAATCATAGGATTGAAACTGTTTACAAGAGAGGAATAGAAGTGTACTTCCTCTTAAATCAATAATCACTACTATTATGCAGATAAAATTAGCTGTTCGAAAGGACTCTTCCTCCTTACCGCGCCTTCCTCGTAGGGTTAAAGAGCTAATGGGCTAGGGTGCCTCTTCTCTCTTTATCCGGGCTTGAGACCGGCTCTACATCCAGAGGCGAAGTTAACATCCTAAGGGAGAATGTTAGAAAATAATATGTACGAATATAGGTACTCGATCGACTATATACTACAGATGGATGAGTTAGGTGAGGGTAAGCGCTGCGAATGTAGGACGGTGTTTAAGCTGTTGTACTGTCGAGAGAGAGCTATTACTCAATAGCACCTACACGACGTAATTCTTCCCCTATTTCAAAAGTATCTGCTTTATACTCTGTGTAACCAGCATCTTGATAGGCTCTTAGCAGTTGCAAACGTTTTATGAGTACGTTGGGGGTCTTTATAGTATATTATGTCTACATAGGGTAACAGAGGCTTGTTGTGAACTTTGAGCCTATATGCAGACAGTTGATGTGTAGGGACTTGTTTTGATGCAATACGTGCTTCAGCAGTAGCGTTTCCAGGTATAAACTTAACTTGCTTCGATAGCAATGAAGCGTTGAAATTTTCTTCTAATTCATCTTGCATCTCTTCTTGAGATGTTTGCACGGCGACAGAACGTGTAGTAGACTTAGAAAATGAAGTAAAATCATCAAGCTCTAATGGCAATGAAATATTGAGATCTTTTTCTTCTTCTTTTCCTTTATTATCACTATTATTATCAGCATTGTTATCCTTATCATAATCATGACCTTGCCTCTCTATCTCGAAATGTGTGCTTAGTAACAGAACTTGTAGCAGGCCTACACAACAAGGGAGATTTTAAAATCTCTCGCAGAAGTGTACTTTATAAAAATAAATCAGTGTTCGCTTGACTACGGTTGAGCTCTTTGTATTTTCTTCTCGATGAAGCTACATTACACGCGGCTTCGTGACGCTGAGCGTTGTATGCGTTTTCGAACTCTCTTCTACAATGTTTGCAATGAAAAATTGTCCTACGTGATATCTCATGACGTCTCTTTTGATAGCTTCTGGAAAATGCTTTTCCACACTCTTTGCAAATATACCTAGAAATAGGTTTTTCCATGAAGGACTTTATCTTCTGCTAACAGATTCTTCTTTAAATCTACTAGACACTTCGCTGATGTGAACAGCTTAACGATTAACAGTCAACTAACACAAAAGCGTATAACCAAGGTAGCAACAGTGGGGTTCAACCCCGTCAAGATGGCAGCAATGAGGTTGGCGATGTTTTGTTGTTTAAAATTCTACGCCCACGTGGTTAAAGATGGCAGCTGACAGGTGTCAAAAAGCACGTGGATTTTAAATTCCGCGATATACATTTTTAAGTTAGTCCACATAGAAGATCCTAAGACAGCAGCTGCCATTTTAACGACGTAGGCGTGGATTTTGAATTTCGGGTGTTGACGCAGCATACGGCGTGACCGTGGCGTCACAACCACGTGCTCTTGTTTGTAAACAAAGCCACCTGCTAAGCCACGTGCCCTATCCTCACTTTTAAGGACAATAGAGCATCGCTAACCTCACTACTGCCATCTTTACGGCGCTAAACCTCATTGCTGCCACCTTATACACGTCGTGGCGCGGAATTTAAAATCCACGTGCTTTCTGACAGCTGACGTCTTCAACTACGTAATCGCGAAATTTTAAACAGAACATCGTTAACCTCACTGCTGCCATCTTGAAGGGGTCAAACCTCACTGTTGCCACCTTGGTTATACGCTTTTTTGTTAGTTTACTGTTAATCGTTAAGCTGTTCGCATCATCGAAGTAGAGAGTAACAAGTGTGTACTAGATTTAAAGAAGAATCTGTTAGCAGAAGATAAAGTCCGTCATGGAAGTAAAACCTATTTCTATCTATATTTGCAAAGAATGTGGAAACGCATTTTCCCGAGGCTATCACACGAGACGTCATGATATAACATGTAGGACAATTTTTCAATGCAAACATTGTAGAAGAGAGTTCAAGAACGGATACAACTCTCAACGTCACGAAGCCGCGTGTAATGTAGCTTCATCGAGAAGAAAATACAAAGAGCTCAACCGTAGTCAAGCGAACACTGATTTATTTTTATAAAGTACACTTCTGCGAGAGATTTTAAAATCTCCCTTGTTGTGTAGGCCTGCTACAAGTTCTGCTACTAAGCACACACTTCAAGATAAACAGAGGCAAGATCATGATGATAGTAAGCACAACGATGCACAGAAATAAAGGAAAAGGAGAAGATAAAGAAAAATGATCTCAATGTTTCATTGCCATTAGAGCTTGATGATTTTACTTCATTTTCTAAGCCTACTACACGGTCTGTCGCCGTGCAAACAACTCAAGAAGAGATGCAAGATGAAGTAGAAGAAAATTTAAACGCTTCAATGCTATCGAAACAAGTTAAGTTTGTACCTGGAAACGCTACTGCTCAAGCACGTATTTCATGAAAACAAGTCCCTCCACCAACTGTCTGGATATAGGCTCAAAGTTCACAACAAGCATCTGTTACCCTATGTAGACGTAAGATACTGTAAAGACCACAACGTAATCGTAAAACGTTTGCAACCGGTAAGAGCCTATCAAAATGCTTGTACAGTACAACAGCCTGAACACCTTCCTACATTCTCAACGTTTACCCTCACCTAAATCATCCTTCTGTAGTACAAAGGGCACTAATAAAGTTTCGCAATGTAAGTGAACGCTTTATACTTTTTCAAAATAATTTCCACCACACTCAATACACTTCTCCATACGTCGAAACCAGTCACTGAACCAACTCCGCCACTTTTCTTCGGTTACATTTTCACACTCTTCATCCCATGCTGCCAGAAGCTCCTCGTCGGATACAAAACGCCGCCCTTTCAGCTTCATCTTCACTTCTGGGAAGAGTGCGAAGTCACATGGGGGACGGTCAAGACTGTATGGAGGGTGATCAAGCACAGGCAACCCTGATCTGGCAAGAAAATCCATTGTTACATCAGCACGATGTGCTGGAGCATTGTCGTGAAGCAAGAGCCAAGTGTTGAGCCGTATCCTTGGACGGAGCTGCTTGAGAGCCTGGGTGACCTGAGGCAGAAAAGTCTCACTGTACACTTCGCAGTAACTGGCCTTTGTGTTTGTTTTTTGCTAGGGGCTTTACGTCGCACCGACACAGATAGGTCTTATGGCGACGATGGGATAGGAAAGGCCTAGGAGTTGGAAGGAAGCGGCCGTGGCCTTAATTAAGGTACAGTCCCAGCATTTGCCTGGTGTGAAAATGGGAAACCACGGAAAACCCTCTTCAGGGCTGCCGATAGTGGGATTCGAACCTACTATCTCCCGGATGCCTTTGTGTTTCTAGCACAACCCGAGTCAGGATGCCACGTTTAGTGAATAATACTGCAATCATCCTTTTCTTCACTGACCTTGACTTTCGCACAGTCACAGGAGTACCTTCATCTTCAAACAGCCACACCTTGTTCTGGGATTTTGTTGGGACATCGTAATAATAAAGCCATATTTCGTCACCTGTAACGATGCTACTGACGTTACGCGAAGTCCCATTTTCAAACTGTTTTAGCATTTCTCGGCACCATTTCACTCGATGTACCCTTCGTTCCTTTGAAAGTCAATGGGGCACCCAAAGGGAACAAACCTTTCCAACATGGAGATGGTTGTGTAGAATTGAATGAATAGCTGGTGCAGGGATGTGGAGGGTCTCTTCCACTTCCCGATATGTCAACCGCCTCTCTTGTTGCAACATTTTCCTCACAGCTTCAATGTTTTCCTCAGTCACTGATTCAGACGGACGCTCAGAACGAGGATCGTCTTCAACCCCAAAATATCTCCTCTGGAACTCTTTGTACCAGTGGAAAATTGTTGTCCAATGTGGACAGTCTTTCCCCAGCACAGGAGTCATTTCCTCCAAGCACTGGTCAACAGTTAATCCACGAGCAAAATTGTAGTGGATAATTGCGCGATATTCACCTTTAGACCACACTGACATCTTAACTTGCTTTCAATCCCACTACTTGGTAACAACTGGTGTGAAGGTCGCGCCTTGCTGTCTTCTAGACCGGTTTTCACCCCTCTTTTCATCCCTCACCAAAACAGGTGTGTCCAGCCAACCGTTTTTGCGTATTGCAAAACTTTCCTAGTGCCCTTTGTAAATAGCCAATCGAGTAGCTATATTGGTACTCATTACTTTCCAACATTCTCCCTTCCTTAGGGTGTTAACTCCGCCTCTAGATGTAGAGCCGGTCTCAAGCCCGGATGAAGAGAGGAGAGGCACCCTAGCCCATTAGCCCTTTATCGCTAGGAGGAAGGCGTGTTAAGGAGGAGGAGGAGGAGGAGGAGGAGGAGGAGGAGGAGGAGGAGGAAGAGTCCCTAAAATCAAGGTAAGTTAACAATATACATTTCCGATCCCTCTTACAGCTCATTTCATCTGCATAATAGTAGTGATTATTGATTTAAGAGGAAATACACTTCTATTCCTCTCCATTGTAAACAAAGTTTCAATCCTATGATTTTTGCTGTGTTAAAACAGGGTTTGAATCCATATGTTTTCTCCGTAACACAATATGATGTAGGACAAATGTATCCCCTGCTAGGTAGTAAAATAATTTTATCTGCACAGTAGTATGATTTTTTATTCTGTTAGGGTAACTAAACAGTTTTTTCTGTTGCATGTGTTCGAATCCCACAAAATCCATCTCCTTAGGACAAAGGTATCCTCTGCTAAGTAGTAACTAAAATCATTTTATTTGCAGTGATTAAGAAGAAGTATGTCGGATAGAGATATACAACATTTGCAATTCTATGTGTGTGCGTTGATTGCACAAGAGTGCGATTGTATCAACAAAGAGATTAATCTTATAATGTTTTGCGTTATAAGTTTTTCTGTTCTGAACACTAATAGCCAACATGTTTTCTCTCGTTCTACAATCGATTCTAGTGTGAGCTAATTGTAACTTTGTCTTGACGAATAAAAACATACAGCACAGTAGCGATAAAAGTTTTCTGGTTCATAGTCAATATGTTTGGTTCTATCGGAAAAAGACATACAGCGTGTCAATTCTATATTTTTGCAATTGCATTCTGTAATTAGATTCAACCTGTTTTATCTTGTGGTATACAGCATTTGCTTATCCTATAATATTTTTGGATGGTGAAAATGTGTTACCTTCTCCTTACCGCTTCCTCCTCCTACCGCTCCCTCCTCAATGAAAAAACTTACGCGACAAGGACAACGCTACATAACATAAGTATATTTGTTTGTAATGTGACATTCAATTCAGGAAGGTATCTGTCCGTAGGAGGAGGGATTGAGCTAACCTCGGTAACTGTAAGAAAGAGTCCTTTTGCTACGAGGAGCCCTTTTTTCCGGTAGGAGGAGCCCTTTTGCTAGGCAGAGAAGCCCTTTTCCCTTTTGCCCTTTTGCTATACAGATGAGAAGGAGGAAGGCGGCTGTGTCCCTTCGGAAGAGCCTATGTATAGCCGCCATTTTGTGCAGTAGCCTCTGGGCTAGCTTTCTCCATAAGAGCCTGTGTATAGCCGCTATCTCGCGCAAGCGCCCTTAAGTCGTCTCATAACAGCCTATGTATAGCCACCATCTTGAGCAATCGCCCATACCCAGCATTTCTCCATATAAGCCTGTGTATAGCCGTCATCTTGCGCAAGCGCCCCTAGGCCGTCTCATAAGGGCAGCCGCCATCTTGTGCAGTAGCCTCTAATCTAGCTTTCTCCATATAAGCTTGTGTATAGCAGCCATTATGCGCAATCGCCTATGGCAGACATCTTTCTCTATAAGAGTCCATGTACAGCCACCACCTTACGCAATCGCCCATGGCCGGCACCTTTCTCCATAAGAGCCTATGTATAGCCACCATCTTACACAATCGCCCGTAGCCGTCATCTTTCTGCACAAGAGCCCATGTATAGCCACCATATTGCGCAAGCGCCCCTAAGCCGTCTCATAAGAAGCTGTGTACAGTCGCCATCATGTGCAATTACATAGCCGCCATCATGCGCAAGCGTCCCTAGGCCGTCTCATAAGAGCCTATGTATAGCTGCTATCTAGCACAGTAGCCTCTAAGCTAGCTTTCTCCATATACGCCTTTGTATAGCCACCATCTTGCGCAAGCGCCTATGGCCGTCATCTTTATAAAAGCCCATGTATAGCCGCCATCTTGTGCAATCGCCCACAGCCAGCATTTTTCTCCATAAGAGTCCATGTAAAGCCGCCATCTTGTCCAATCGCCCATAGCCGACATCTTTCTCTACAAGAAGCAGAGTATAGCCGCCATCTTGCGCAAGCAGCCCCTAGGCCATCTCATAAGGAGCTGTGTATAGCCGCCATCTTGTGCAATTGGCGTCGGGAAGGGCATCATGTCGTAAAACTAAGGTTAGGCCCCTCCATGAAGTTAGCATTGCTCTCTTGGGCATCTGGAAGGGCAACTAGCCGTTAAAGTGTAGTTAGACCCCTCAAGATAGCGACTGTGAGGTTAGGCTCGCTCTCTTATGCAAAAATCCACAAATCGGCATTGTACACCTACTGGACTAGGGGTCAATGACCTTAGTCGGTAATCGGCATAGCTACACTACTTGGTGCTTACGTCAGCAGTCACGTGGCCCGCAGTGGGAGCCCCACTGTCCTACAACTGATAGGATTGTGCTAATGGGTGATTTCAATGCGAGAGTTGAAAATGGAACCGAAGGATATGGGAAGGTGACTGGTGATTAAACTAAGATATAGAAACTAATAGGAATGGAAAGTTTGTAATAGACTTCGGTGGTAATATGGGATTAGCAGTTACGAGTACATTCTTCAAGCATAAGGTTATTCACCACTACATATGGGTGGGTAGGGGAATCAGATCCATAATAGGCAGTATATATTAACAGACACCGAATTCAGGAAATCTGTTAGGAGTGTGGGAGTTTTCCAGGCATCTTTCAAAGATACGGACTTGTATTTGGTCTGTAGTGAACTAAGTATATCTAGGCTTAGGATACAGAAAGTGAAATCTTGTCTGCGCAGACGAATAAGGGCAGAAAGTCTCCACGACGAGGAAATTAGATGGAAGTACATGGATACGATTAGTGAAAAGTTCCAAGGATTAGGCAGTAAGCAGGTTCAGAATATAGAAAGAGAATGAATGGCATACAGGGATGCTGCATTTGAAACAGAGAGGGAATGCCAGGGAACGACTGTGTGTAAAGATGGGTAAAGGCGAACATCTTGCTGGAATAATGAATTGAGCGCAGCTTGTAAAGGTAAAAAGAAGGTGTATCACAAATGGCTACAAACAAGGACTGATGCACACTAGGAATTGTACGCAGACGAAAGAAACAGAACGAAACAAACAGCTGTTGAATCCAAGAAGAGGTCGTGGGAAAATTTTGGTAATATCCTGGAATAATAATAATAATAATAATAATAATAATAATAATAATAATAATAATAATAATAATAATAATATTTGTTTTACGGCCCACTAACTACTCTGTTACGGTTTTGGGAGACGCCGGTAATATCCTGAAAAGACTAGGTCAAGAAGCAGAAAAACCTTTCCGGACAGTAATAACGAATCTTTGAAAGGGAGGGAAAATTTAAGTGAATAGTGTTTTGGGTAAATCAGATGAACTCAAATTAGATCCCAGAGAATCACTGAAGAGGTGGAAAGAATGTTTTGAAAACCTACTCAATGTGAAGGGAAATGTTCCTGGTAACATCGCGATCAACCGAGCTCATGGGGAGGAAAACAATGCTGTTGATGAAATTACGCTTGAGGAAGTCGAGAGGACGGTAAATAAACACCATTATCATAAAGCTGGAGGAACACATGAAGTTAGACCTGAAATGGTGAAACGTAGTGAAAAGGGAGGGATGAAATTGCTTCGTACAGTTATAAGATTAGCATGGAATATTAGTAAGGTACCTGCAGACTTCAGATTGGACGAAAGCGGTAATTGCACCTATCTATAAGCAAGGGAACAGGAAGGACTTTTTTGCTATTGGCTTTACGTCGCACCGACACAGATAGGTCTTATGGCAACGATGGGGCAGCAAAGGGCTAGGACTGGGAAGGAAGCGGCCGTGGCCTTAAGGTACAGCCCCAGCATTTGTCTGATGTGAAAATGGGAAACCACGGAAGAAATAATCTTAACACCGGTCTGTTTTCAGACGAATGTTGCTTTACGGGAGTGAAACCTGGGTGGACTCAGGGTAACTTATTCATAATCCAGAAGTAACCGGCATGAAAGTAGCGAGAACGACTGCGGGTACAAAAGGGTGGGAACAATGGCAGGAGGTTACTCGGAATGAGGAGATAAAGAGTAAGTTAGGAATGAACTCGATGGATGAAGCTGTACACATAAACCGGCTTCGGTGGTGGGATCATGTGAGGCGAATGAACGAGGATAGGTTACGTAGGAGAATAATGGATTCTTATGGACGGTAAGAGAAGAACAGGGAGACCAAGGCAACGATGGTTAGACTCAGAGGATTGTAGCGGTGTAAGTAATAGTAAATTCAGAGACTTTCAGACTGAACTCTGAAAGGCATGAGTCTATAATGAAGACATGTTTTTTTTTTTTTGTAACAGCAGCAATAAAAAGCAAATCTCTTCAGTGTACGAAATGGAAACAATTAGAGACATAATACTCTTCACTAAATAGATTAGAAGAATAATTATTTAGACTGCGTGAACCCGAAACAGGAAAGCGAATACTTAACATTTCCGTTTAATAATCAGCTTATATTTGCAACGGAAACTTATCTTTCACTGAGAATTACAAATTTTGCGCAAAGTAGGACACACCGATTTACTCATATCAAGAGACGCAGCCATTATTCACTTTCGTTTTACAGTTGGGATGGCGAGAGGCCTGACCTCCCAGTTCTGGGCACAAGTAGCCGTATTTGACAACGCTGTATTAAAGTTGCTTTACGTTGCGCCGACACAGATAGGTCTATTCTTATGGTGAGGATGAGGATGGGATAGGAATAGGCCAGGAGTGGGAGGGAAGTGCCCGTGGCCTTAACTGAGGTACAGCCCCAGCATTTGCCTGGTGCGAAAATGCGAAACCGCGGAAAATCATCTTCAGAGCTGACGACAGTGGGTTGCGAACCCACTATCTCCCGAATATTGTTTACTGGCCGCACTTAAGCGACTGCAGCTACAGAGCTCGGTGACAACGCTGTATTAAGCGGCACAGTGTGGTACAAAATTTGGTGGCAATAATGCAGGAAATTTAAATTTAAAAAAAAAGGAAATTAACATTAAATCTTCATGTCAATTTCATTAGTAGAGTGATCGGTGTGAGCAGAAATACCATGTCTGCGTTAAAGAGTAAATTGTTGTATATGGTGTTTGTTGTTTAAAGGGGCCTAACATCTAAGGTCATCGGCCCCAAAGAGTAAATTTGGTAGGTTTTTAATGAACTTGATGTTTGCACACAGTCGATGTTTTCGTTTTTTGAATATCCAGTGTTTAGTCATCATTGAGAAATGATATTTTCTAATAATGATTCAAATGATAATCTTTCTTTACTTGGGGTTCGGAGTGGAAAAAAGAGTACCACTTATACTGTATAATTATCATGAACGTTTACTGAAAATATGTTATATGATTGCTTGGGAATAAATTCACAGACCTGCAGTCGAACGATTCTCATATGTATGGATATGCATGTTTATTGTATAACTTAGCCGTACTATTTTGCTGTATGTAGATACACTTTCTCCATACTATCAAAAAAGAGAAAATTCTTCCATGAGCGGATTGGATACACCGTGTACAATGGTTCACACTTGTAATACGCCGTCTTTCGGTGGCCATGTTTTTATGAGATCTCCCCCCACCCCCAGCTCCATGGGGTAATTTACACTTCTGTTAACAATGATGCTTCGACCTTTCACCCTATATTCACAATGAAAGTGAAATGTGGATTGCTCGTTTTCTTACGTGCCCCGTAATGTGGACTAAATAACAAATTTTTGGGAACAAATTATATCTTAAAATCCTGGGAATAAATATATCTTAGTTTTAAAATGTTTCTCTATTATCCAATTACACAATCCAAAAAGGTAAACGCTGTATTGAGCAGCAGCCAAAAGGCTACTATTGCGTTAATGGTATTCCATGAATCCGGTCACACTTGGCTCGATCTCGAAGTAGTGTTGACAAGTCAAGAAGACATTTCAAAACAACTTAAAATTAAGGGCATGAATTCCCAAATACACCTTGCCTGTTCACCAATCTTATAGGAGATTGAATTTCTGCCACAGGTTGTGATCAACTTGAGAGGAAACTAAGAATGTGTTAATAATAGTCATATCAGAATGACGGACTAACGACCTAGAAACTTACATTACAATACCTATCGCTACGAAGAATGCGCGTATGGCTAGATGCAGTAACAAACCTGCAGACTTCTCGACCTGATCAAGATGACTAAGTTTGACCTAAATGTAAAGAGGTCATGGATTTGGATTCAGGCCCCGTAAGAAACTTTCACTCATACCCAGACTACTGAGGCTTACTGCAAGGTAACGAGGATACCTGATCTTCACTTCGGAACGGATCACGACGAGAAATTGTTGCATATAATGGTGAATATAAAATTCAATCAATTTACTAGTTTTAGGAGCAGCCAAAGTCGATAGGCTAATACGGTTGGGAAGAACTGTATTTGCTTAAAACCATGTGTGTTAAGCAATAAAATGTGGACGATTTCCTGCTCAGTCTCAGCCGATATTTCCGCTCGAGTAATACTGCAGCAGTCACAAATTTCCCATCATGGAAGATTCAGGAAAAATACCGTCGTCAGTTTGCTCAGACTGGAATTATCATCTACACGTTGATTTTCGTCTCGCTCGAATGCTCCATTGCAACGGCTTTCGCACTACCCCTGCCTGCTCTTCATTTAAAGGAACACGATAACTAGCTGTTGACAGTGCATGGCCACTTTCCTTCATCTAGTATATATTTTGCTATTTTAACAGAAATTACTCCCATGCAAAATCAATACGAAAAATAAAATGACAGCTAAGTAATTTTCCGCACTACTAATCTGTACCTTCTGTCACTAAATTTTACCATCGCTCATGAATTAATGTAAGTACCCGAAAATAACGTACAGCAGACACAGCAGGTCATTAGGAAATGTTTAGAATTTATGTTCCTCCATAGAAAATGTTGATCAGGAGTAGCACAACAAAATATGAAAATTAAGAGGTGAAACACCCATATTTGAATAAACTGGAAATTAAAAGCTCCTTATTTACACAACTGTCAATGAAACGAAGCCTTAACTATTCAGTGCAGTGAAACAAAGAGCCGAAAGTGGGTAGGTTGTGGATGCGTCACTCATGTGAAGACTTCAATTAATGTATCTTTAAGGAGTAAAAGCGACAGGCTGATGCCATGGAGGACAGCAATGCATGGCGATGTACAGTGTATACTTAACTAACGCAAACAGTAATCGGCTGAAAATTTTAATTTCTCGCGTACAACGAGTTCATTATCAGATTTATTGGCTAGCTAATACACGGAGGTTTAGCCTATCTACATTTTGCTAATAAAGTAGTGCATTTCAATGCTTTTAGAGCGAAACTAAATGAGAAAACTCGCGATAAATTGCCCTAGTTGCTCCCTATCACTTTCTTAACACAAAATACAAGTTTATTGGCAACTTCTGTATGGGAGAAATATATATTATAAGAGTAAAAGCAGGAGTGTTTTATTAAGAAAAGTCATTGCACGGGACGAGATTAAGTTTGACGCTGATTCGTTCGTACAAGAGCCCGCTGAGTTTTTATGAAGTATGCACTAGAGGTCTGCGAATCATCCAGCTCGTTAGCTCACGCTCATTCGACCCTCATACGGTCGACTTTGAACGGGTTGGCTAGTATCATGTAGTCTGAGGTAAGGCGGCTGATGCTTGAACGGACAGTATCAACGTCGTTACGACGAATAAACTTGGAGTGATGGAAAGGAGAGTGGCTGACTATAAAATGTAGGACACTGTGCAAATATTGTAACGAAATATACAATGAAGTAATGTAATTGAGGAGTGTCTGTTCAAAAGGTGCTATTTCCACTTCAAAATAAAAATCAGTACTTCTATATGCAATGCAGTTGTTGAATACTATCGAATGTCATGTGTCATGAGCAATCCAGACCATGAAAAAAGTAATTACTTAAAATTTGTACCATACCCGATCACGGTGCGTTCTATGTGCCTTTTATTCCTACGATGGCGTCATTATATTAATTATTGTGCGCAAAGTGCACAGACTGGGTCTGCCCGAAGTTTATCTCCGTGGGATTCATGCCTCATTTCAACGACGCACGATATATAGGCCTATCCGTCGACGAGATAACTCGCTCTACGGACCACGAATAGTAACGAAAGGCTTACCACAAGGTGCCATCCTCAGTCTGTTACTATACGCTCTGTTTACGGCCGATCTAGAGTTACCCAGATCAACCATCCTCTTTCGACAAAAGTACTTACCCTCAGAGCATTATATCAGCACTTACAACGGTATATTTTCCCCACTGTTGGTGACGAGTTATCATGAACTACGGTATATCTTCCCCCTTGTACCAAAAAGGGCGCCTCAGTACCTGGATTTTGCTACGACTATGAGCCCATATCCTCACCACCAAACACTTTCTCTATATCTGATGCAGTGATTTCAGGAACGAATATGAACACTACAATCAAGGCACTCTTACAAACAGCTTGGCCAGAGTTCACATGCATCTACACAGACGGCTCCAAAACTTCAGAAGGAGTGGCTGTTAGTGCCGGGAGTGTCCGAGGAAAGGTTCGGCTCGCCAAATGCAGGTTTTTTTATTTGACTCCCGTAGGCGACCTGCGCGTCGTGATGAGGATGAAATGATTATGATGACGACACCATACACCCAGCCCTCGTGCCAGCGAAATTAACCAATTATAGTTAAAATTCCCGACCCTGCCGGGAATCGAACCCGGGAACACTGTGGCCAAAGGCCAGCACGCTATCCATTTAGCCATGAAGCCGGACTTCAGAAGGAGTAGGATATGCTTACTATTGACAATTAACAGCTGATAGTGAACAACGGTCCCTACCAGAACCAACTTCCATCTACACAGCGCAAATGGCAGCAATTCAAGTGGCTATACTTCATGGTACCTCACAACAATTCCAGAAAATTCTCATCCAAACAGACTGCTTCAGCGTGTTACAACTTTTAAAACCACCTGACTGGACCACAAAGACCAATAAGTACATCCTTGATATTCTGCAAGTAGTGAGAAACGCAGAACTCCGAGGAATAACAGCCCATTTTCTATGGATCAAGGGACATGGCAGAATCGAACACAATGAAACAGTAGACCTCCACGCTAAACAAAGTAGGCTACAACTGCAGTCAACTTACGACTCTCTTTCTCCCTATTATCCGTATGAAAGCTCAAAGAAAATGGTCAACGTCCTAGTTCGTGAACCATGGGCAACGGCTGAGTGGGCTAGTAAGTGGTCCTGAGAGTTGGTATCATGCACTTACCCCAGTGATACCAATTACTATGGAATGCGAGTGGGCATCTCGGACATATTCTGAGTCATGGCCCTTCTTGTATTATATATTTTTTGATTCGTTATGCCCAACTAAGGAGCGCGTGTGAACTTATTTAGCACAAAGTTTCTTCTTGTCTTCGTTGTTCGCGACGTCACCAGAAAGATTTCCTTTTAAGTTCATAGTGACGAAGACACATTAAATACTTAAGGTACAGTCCCAGCCTGGTGTGAAAATGGGAAACCACGGAAAACCATCTTCAGGGCTGCCGATAGTGGGATTCGAACCTACTATCTCCCGGATGCAAGCTCACAGCCGCGCGCCTCTACACGCACGGCCAACTCGCCCGGTGGTTGTTAACATGATGCGCAATAAATTAACAAGCGAAATTTGATTACCCGTGTCGTGTCCCCGGGATACAAATTATTTGCAGTACTTAATGTAGGTTTAAAAATAAAAATAATAAAAATAATAAATTTATGAGCTTAATTCAAAGATTCCTTCCATATACAGGGCCATTCAGCAAAGCTGCCCACTCAAATAACTCGTGAACGGTTAATGATATTGGCATGTTGTTTTCACTTTCAGTAATGATACCACAGGGATAGTAATCGGACTTACAAAGTTAAGTACTGGGTCATGACGTTAATATTTTCTGGGATCTTTGTACTAACTTCGCTTTTTTTAACGGTACCACACTATTTTGTACATATAGCCTTAAATCTACAAACAATACAAATTCAGCACCGTGACTATTTTGAAAATCGGACAAGCACTTCTCGAAAAAATGTTATGTATTCAGACATGCCTCATTTTCCAGCTGAGGACTAAACTGTTCGATTCGCGCTACGTATGAAACATGAGCTAGCTACTAACATAGAGTTGCTGGACAGGTATTCTCTCTACTGTGCTCATAAATACACTGTAATAAAATGTATGATTTAACACCTTTAATATCGCCGTAGGTAACTGTTAAAAATGAAAAACGGATATAGCTACAGCGGATAACATAGCCCTGTGAGCGTGATCCAAGTACACAACTTAAACGATATTTTGTCACGGATACTTCCGCGACAGCGTATCTGATATATCGGTAGCAGAAAAATATCGGTGACAAGGTAACAGGCTGTGATTTATCGACCATCTCTACCTGTCAGTCTTCCCGCAAGAGAAGACGACCATGCCTGGCTAAGAAGCCGGTAATATTTTTGGTAGAGGACCGGGTTGTGGTCCTCTGGCGGGGGGGGGGGGGGTGAAGAGAGCAATCTCTCTCACCCTTCCCCTATTTTTGGTAGGGGTAGGGAGGTACGAGAGGATCCACTCCACCCTCCCCCCCCCCAAAAAAAACCCTCGGTCCCTAACCTAACCCAACCCAATGAGGTTAGGTTAGCGTCCATTGTTGCAGGTTAAGTTACGACGTCATCGTGTCGTCACAACCTTAACTACGTGAGGTTGGGCCTGCTCAGGTAGGTAAGATTTGACATCACAATGACATCATTGACTAGCGGTCAATTACCTCACCTGCACAAAAAAAAAAAAAAAAACTGACTGAGCAAAAATTCAAATTTCCCGCCAAAAGCGTGGGAAAAATGCTGACGTAGCATCCATTGTTTTAGAAAATACTTTGCCCTTCTACTAGCTGCGTTTCAAATACAAACAATATTTTTAGTTTGCTTAGTATTTGTATTACGTTACATATTTACCAATAAATTTGTTAAAACTAGTTTGTCTTGTTATTTTAATTAGACGTACGGTACCTAAAAAAATCCTTGAGGTTGTACTCTGTGGGCCAAGAGGCAAAACATTTAAAATTTGGCCGTTTGTAAAAAAATGTTGCCGACCCTGATCTATACGGTAGATATTATTTCTTTATTGGCCAAGAGTCGATGTGAGCGAATTTACGGAGACCACTTCTAGGATGATCGAGAACTTCTCACGTGTGTACCATGGATTAGTACACAAGGACGAGTGTGCCATTTTCTGGACTCCTCTACTATCTGTCTCTTTTTTGCTCGTGCCAGATCTGAGAATCCAACCTATGCCAGGGCGGTTCCAAATAATAACGAAAAGGAAAGATATTCAGGATAGATGAGTTAGTTTATGTGTCCAACGTACATCTGGCGACTAGAATCCTACACCGTATGTCGGCCAACAACACATGGTCCAAAATATATGATCAGGGAAGTCTATTAATCGCAAATACTAACCTTGCTCTATGTCTGGATGATACAACGGCTTGTATCTGTCCAGGTAACGGTTCTACCAGTCCTTCATAGCGCCTAGCATTTCGCGTAGAGGTGATCGAGATCGAAGAGTTCGATCTACCACATCCCGTAGCAGATCCCATCTGGTGTCCTGCTATCGTTAGAACTTCAGAAACTTCCGCAGTGGGACCGAGCGTTGTCCAACGTAAGGACACGCTCCCATCTGAGATCTTAACTCAGATTAAGATTAAGAACGGAGTACGTAGGCTGTGGCGCGAAAGCAGGGGCTTGTACTTGAAACGCAAGTGGAACCGGTGCAAGCGGAACCTCCAAAATGATGATTAAGAAGCCTGACTATCTAGGCTCGCGGGCTTGAGCGTGGCCGACAACTACCTCCAGAGGTTGGCGCGGAAATTTACGAATAATAGGTCTGGCATACCCACCCTCCACGGTAGGAATGGAATGAGGTATTCAAAGAATAGGCTGATGCCCTGGCGGACACGTTGGAGAGTGCACGTACCTCAAACGCAGAGCCTTGCGACGAAACTTTCGTAGAATTCGTCAAAAACGAACTCCACGAGACTGACGAGACACACCCCGCCCCCGCGGACTTTATTACGACGGTAGAACTATTCGCCTCTATCAAACAACTCAGGAAATCGCCTGGTCTTGACAATGTGTCAGGGTCCTTTCTTAAGAACCTTCCGAGAAAAGACACCGACACGTTTGACTAAACATTTCAACGCAATTTTCCGGTGCGGCTATTTCCCGACCTGCTGGAAAATTGCTTAAGTAATAATGATTCCTGCCGGGCTGAGTGGCTCAGACGGTCGAGGCGTTGGTCTTCTGACCCCAACTTAGCAGGTTCGATCCTGGCTCAGTCCGGTGGTATTTGAAGGTGCTCAAATACGTCCGCCTCGTGTCAGTAGATTTACTGGCTCGTAAAAAACTCCTGTGGGACAAAATTCCGGTACCTCGGAGTCTCCGTAAACCGAAAAAGTGGTTAGTGGGACGAAAAGCAAACAACATTATTATTATTATTATTATTATTATTATTATTATTATTGATTTCTAAACTGCTTGAAGACAAAACGTTCTCACAAAAAATGGCGTATGGCTTTTAGTGCCGGGAGTATCCGAGGATATGTTCGGCTCGCCAGATGCAGGTCTTTTGAATTGACGCCCGTAGGCGACCTACGCATCGTGATTAGGATGAAATTATGATGGATACGACATATACACCCAGCCCCCGTGCCAGCGAAATTAACCAATTATGGTTAAAATTTCCGACCCTGCCGTGAATCGAACCCGGGATCCCTGTGACCAAAGGTCAGCACGCTAACCATTTAGCCATGGAACCGGAAGTTCTCACAGAACTACCGCTCGATTTCCCTTCTTAGTATCATTTCCAAGCTTTCTGCGACCCTCTTCCTCACCAGACTAAAAATTATCATAGGAGATCTTAAGGTAATGCTAGTTGCTTTACGTCGTACCGACACAGATAGGTCTTATGGCGGCGATGGGATAGGGAAGGCCTAGGGGTGGGAAGGAAGCGGCCGTGGCCTTAATTAAGGTGCAGTCCCAGCATTTGCCTGGTGTGAAATGGGAAACCGGGAAACCACGGAAAACCACCTCCAGAGCTGCCGACAGTGAGATTCGAACCCACCCCGGATGCAAGCTCACAGCCGCGCGTCCCTGACCGCACGGCCAACTAGCCCGGTCTTAAGGTAATGAACGACGAACAGTTCGGTTTCAGGTGTAGTTATTCCACTATCCACCAGCTAACTCGCCTAGCGGAGAAGATCATGAATAATTTTAATGAACGTCGACACACACAGGAGCCTTGTTTTATTTATATTTCGCGTGCGTTCGACAAGGTTTTGTACCAGGGACTTACGTACAAATTAAATATATTACCCCCCCCCCCCACGTCCCATACTGGCGAGCTCCCTGACTGACAGAAAATTTGAGATCCAGGTCGGCAGGGCCCTATAGCGGCGGGCGTCCAAAGAGGCAGTGTTCTCTCACCTATAATTTTCAATCTCTTTATGGCTGACATACCAAAACCAACGCATGCGAAATTATATCTGTACGCGCACGACGCAGAGGACTACCGTTTGTCGATCATGTTAAATGTTTGCGCCTTTTCAAACTAATACCGATGATCAGAGCCGACATTGGGCTCACTATAGATAACGGGCTCCTACTGTATATGTCGGTGGTCCAAGAGTATACTAGCCGTATTTAGCGGGGTAATAATTTCGTGTGGCCGGCCCCGTGGTGTAGGGGTAGCGTGCCTGCCTCTTACCCGGAGGCCCCGGGTTCGATTCCCGGCCAGGTCAGGGATTTTTACCTGGACCTGAGGGCTGGTTCGAGGTCCACTCAGCCTACGTGATTAGAATTGAGGAGCTATCTGACGGTGAGATGGCGGCCCCGGTCTAGAAAGCCAAGAATAATGGCCGAGAGGATTCGTCGTGCTGACCACACGACACCTCGTAATCTGCAGGCCTTCGGGCTGAGCAGCGGTCGCTTGGTCGGCCAAGGCCCTTCAAGGGCTGTAGTGCCATGGGGTTCGGTAATAATTTCGTGTGGCTATTTCTAGCCAGCTGCAGCCCTTGTAAGGCAGACCCTCCGATGAGGGTGGGCAGCATTTGCCATGTGTAGGTAACTGCGTGTTATTGTGGTGGAGGATAATGTTTGTGTGTGGTGTGTGAGTTGCAGGGATGTTGGGGACAGCACAGACACCCAGCCCCCGGGCCATTGGAATTAACCAATGGAGGTTAAAATCCCCGACCCGGCCGGGAATCGAACCCAGGACCCTCTGAACAGAAGGCCAGTAAGCTGACCATTCAGCCAACGAGTCGGAAATTCAGTGGGGTGCAGCGATGTCACACCTGTTAACGGTACAGCGCGTACAGTGCAGAACCCGTGCGCTTCGCTGCTCGACAGCTGTCACCCACACTGCCACTAAACTATATGACCAGCTTCATCAGAGCTCCAACCCCTCAATCGCCAACCTGGGTAATTTTGAAACTTTAGGCCTTCGGTACCGGAGATATGAGGACATACTTTCCTGACCACCCTCTTCAGAGATGCAGGCCACATCCTGGCCAGTTAACGATTTTCAATCTATAGTTCCACAAACTTACCACAGCAATGTAGTCTATAGATCAAACTCAAAGAATTAGCACTCAAGGTCTTTTACAGGTCGAAGGGCTTCCCCGGTACCGATGAGAAATGCGGCTATGTATCCCGTAAGTATTCAGTGGGAATAAGTTTGCTGAACATAGGAGACACCGAAGCAACGTTAACTCGGAGTCATGCTCTGTGAACCACTGTAAGATGATATCAATTTTCTAGTAAGGCTGGTTGTTTTCACCACACTTGGAGCCTCAATTCGCAATCGTACACAGTAAACTTATTTTCATCTGACCACACAGCACTGACCCACTGATTAAAGCTGCTCGTCCACTGGAGCTACTACACGCGATTACGAGACGAGGCGACTACAGGCGACTTTGATTTATGCGACTACACGTGACTGGGGTCGTCCACTGCAGACGACTTCGCGCGGCTGTCAGTTGGCATCTGTACTCCGTACAGGTCTGCGTGTGTTTCCGTAGTAGACGTTGTCAAGTTATTAAACGTATTAAATAACCTGTGAGATGGATGAGGATTCAGTTTACATTCTGGAGAGTCCCTACCTGACGAGGTGTCGGAGGAAAAATCGCAAAAGAAGATATCGGTGTTGGGTAAACCCAATACTAGCTAAAAGGAAGCCAATGGGAGAATTCCATCATCTGCACAATGATCTGGATAGAAGTTCTTTGATTATTATCGGATGCAATTTTGAATGCAATAGAGCCAAAAATAGCCAAAACGTCAAACTTCAAGGAGACAATAACACCTCTGGAACGTTAAACTATGACTAAGTTAAGTGATATGAATAGTTATTAAAAAGTGTTCATATTTATTTATTTATTTTTAATATTTATTTTTATTTATTACAGAATCAAAGATCGAATTAAGTATGAAATTTAATTTATCAGTGTAAGATACAAAAACGAGAGAAAAGTAGCCTACACAATCCATAAGAAAAAAGTAAAAAAGGGTTAAACAGTAATATAAAACATTTAAATATAATATGAAGAGTCTCTAAATGTTGTTTTCAATCATACTGTCATTAGTACTGTTTCCACTTAAATTTGCTCTTTTCATTTCCTTTTCATTTTATATTACAACAGGGACTGCATATGTTCCCGTATTGAAATTATAAAAATAATATATTATAAATAATAATAATAATAATAATAATAATAATAATAATAATAATAAAGTTACTTGTTTATGTACAGCTAACTACATTTTAATGTTTTTTTGGAGACGCCGAGGTACGGGAATTTTGTCCTACACGAGTTCTTTTACGTTCCAGTTAATCTACCAACACAAAGCTGACGTATTTGAGCAACTTGTTATGCCACAGGACTGAGCCACGATCGAACCTGTCAAGTTGGGCTCAGAAGTCAGCGCTCTACCGTTTGAGGTACTCAGTCCGGCATACCATAAATAAATAAATAAATAAATAAATATTTATTTATTAAGAGTACTTACCATTATCACCACCCACTTCCTCTGCAACCTTCGACCATAGTTTGCGTTGTATATCTCGAGAATGATAGCGTTTATCTTTCATATTTCATAGAGGTGTTCATTCACAAACCGCACTTAACTTTTCACTATCTGCATCCATGACAAATGTAGTAATGATAAAAATAATGTTGCGTATGACAACGACAGACAACCGAATGCTTGCAGGAACTGTGGAGTACAGGCGACTACACGTGGCGAATCCCATTCGAGTGGGATCTGTCGCTTGTCGCCTATAATCGCTGCTCGAGGTCGCTTCCAGTGGACGCGGTTCCATTACAATCTTTGCTTTGGGATCAATCGCGCTAGTACGCACCTAGTCACCTGATCTCGTAATGGCGTGTAGTCCGTCCCAGTGGAGGAGTAGTCAACTAGTGCTGGAGTGATCGTCCTTGAAAAATTGAAGACTGTTTCCTGTTCGTAGCTGTTAACAGAGGAACTCTTGTAGGACGTTCGCTGCCGTAGTCCATCCTTGAAATGAAATGGCCTTTGGCTTTTATGCCGGGAGTGTCCGAGTACAAGTTCGGGTCGCCAGATGCAGGTCTTTTGATTTGACTCCCGTAGGCAACCTGCGCGTCGTGATGAGGACAAAATGATGATGAAGACGACACATACACCCAGCCCCCGTGCCAGCGAAATTAACCAATTATGGTTAAAATTCCCGACCCTGCTGGAAATCGAACCCGGGACCCCTGTGACTAAAAACCAGCACGCTGACCAATCAGCCATCCAGCCGGACAACAATGTAAATATATCTACCAGATAAATATAGTGTGTGCCTTCAAATAAATATTACGTAACTGATGTTGGTCGCGGTATGATTGGATTGTTGGCGAGTTTATCAGACAATTTAAACCCGAACAACCACAAGCCACAACTAATCCACCTTAACTCCGTATTATATTAGAAATGTTTTTAAGCACCTCTTAAAATTTAATAGTGAATATTTTAATTCATTACGCACATTACGCCTAACTCTTTATTGTATCCGGTCAAAATACATATACTGCAATGAACGTAAATAATGTATTTCTTAGAAGGTAAATTGAGAATGACGTGGATTTATGCCCTCTTTCTTTCATTATTTTCTGCCTCCATTTCAAACTCGAGTATCGCCGCAGTGATCGAGAGTGACTGGGAAAACTTCGCTCATCATTCACGGCCTCTGACGTAGCCACGTCACTGTGGCTGAATAGCATACGCTGCGCTCATCGTCTGCCAGCCCACCCATTTACAGTGTTGTGCGCCCGCAGGACGGAATGCCCAGCGTGAGCACCTCGGCTGCAGAACAAGAAACGCTTGTACCTGCCAAGTGGGCACCAATATTTATAGTCCTATCAAACTCGTGCTAAATTCTTTCGCTTAGGCAAAGCATTCACATCACATCCGGTACAGGTAGTCACAGACTACGGGAACGTGCATGTCACCGTGATTTGTGAAATTTTATGAAACGTCTGTCCTTACGAAGTGCACGCACCGTTCTATAGAGGTACTTAATTTCTTGGACTTCAGTGTACAGCGTTTCCGGTAACAGTGGCAACTACAGACCAGAAACGTTTCCAGGAATTATATTTAGTACATGCAGCAATATTGATAAGGACGATATTCATCGCCTCCAAGTAAATAAGCCCCCTCGGTTCTGGTCTCACAAAGAAACTATCAATAAGCTCACTGCTTTCATAAGACAGATTCAAGGTTCGCCTTCGGACCTTCCAGTCAGAAATCTTGTTGTTGCTTGTTGTTTTAAGGGGCCTAACATCGAAGGTCATCGGCCCCAGTCAGAAATCGCAACTAATGTTAGGTTATGAGTGTTTCGTATAGGACGCACATGATTTCAGCAAAATTTCACGATCGATTTCGATATCAGTTCATTGATAGCTCTCTTGTCAGCATGTACTTTCCAGCGCTGGTATCCTGCCTCATCATCACGAATCCAGCGGATTTCATATTCTTCCCCGCCCTCTCCATGACTAATGGAGAGTCCGCTCCAACGTCAATGACCGTAGTGGTGCCACTTTCCATACTAAAAAGGCTTATGAGGTTATGAAATGCATTCTGATTTGCGCCACCTACACCGCACAGCTCTACGCAATTGGGTGGGAATGAGAACCAAGGCACCATGCTCAGTATTTAGTATACACTCCACCCATTTGATTCCAGATCTTTTTGTTTTGTTACCTGTACTTGTTTAACACAGCTCTAACACACCGGCGGTTTTCGGTTTAACATAGCACTGACACATCGACGGTGTTCGTCGACCTAAGGAAAAGAAAGGGCTAGGATTGGGAACGTAGCGGCCTTGGCCTTCATTTAAGGTACACCCCTAGCACTTGCCTGGTGTGGAAATGGGAAACTACGAAAAACTATCTTCAGGGTTGCCGACGGTGAGATTCGAACCCACCATCACCCAAATGCAAGCTCACGGCTATGCGACCCTAACCGCGCGACCAACTCATTAGCCGCTTACTTTCGTTATAAGGAATTATTTTTTACCCGAAATTTACATGCCCATTACCTACTAAAATATTCAATGGTACAAATATCAAAGAAAACGGAACATATCTTCATAGTATTACATTTTCAATTCTTAATCGTGTATCTGCTTATCTAGAAGCAGGGTGTTATATATATTGTTGAGACAACCATTAAAGTTTCAGTAATGACTCCTTAAATGAGGATAGATCTTGATTACCACAAACTTTTCTTTCAGAACACTTAAGATTTCTTGTTGGGCGTGCTTAATGTTTGCAGATAGAAGATGGAGTTATAAAATGCTCTGATATTTTTGGAATCCTGTATAAAGAGAAAGCACGTGAATGATGCGTCTAGTTGAAGCAACATCATAGCTGCAGCATGAATAGTCAATGACTTTCATCCGCGTAAGTTAGTCATTGTCTCCCGTGATAGATAAGCTTCCGGACAAAATGAAGTACAGAGCTGATGTTCTACTGAATAAGCAGAAGTCGAAGAAAATGACAAACTCAGATGATTGATTAATAATCGCATATCTGTAGCCCAGAGCGAAACAAACGCAAGCGTCTAACAAATAACTTTGCAGGAGAGCGAGGAAACATTATTTTGCTGACATTTCCAGCAATATCTCTAAAATGATTAGTTGGATTTTTACAAAATTTTGATTGACATGCTTTATGATGTCGTTCAGCTTTGTTTTTCATTACAGCTTTTTTAATGTCAAAATGTTGAAAAAAGGGACTTACGATTGTTTGACTCTAAGGGAATTTCATTTTATGTTGCATTTTGCTCCGAGTCATACGAACGTAACTCCATGGAATGGTATCCAACCATTCAGCTTTTTATTAAATTCATACACTCGTGGAACATTTAAAAGTAACTAAAATACAAGTAAATGTAATTAACAATAATAAGTCAAAATTATAAGTAGGCGTACAATTATTACCGATACCGGTATATATCTGGATGGTTTCTTGTTCCACGTAAATACGAAATGGAAACATTTCTATAATTAAGAAAACCCCGAAAAGGCATTAGGCTCACCATTATTCACACAATATTACTGATATCAACATAATCCTACTTATTTTCTCTCTAAATCATTGAGAAGAATCAGGATAATCTGGCTCATCATCTCCATGAGGGAGCTGCATGAAGTATGGTCTGTACTCTGATATCCATGCCATCATCGTCATGAGATCATAGTACTTAGCGCTGCTGATACGCTTCCTCTCAGTCCGCAAGGTGGTTAGTTGATTAGGAAACACAGTAGGTTATCTTATGCATCATCTCAGGTCTGCCATCGTAAACTCTTTGCCGAAATCAGTTTTTTATTATAATTTCCCCAGTTCATCTTTCTTAACTTGCAACCACTCCTCTCAAGAAATATGGTATGTACTGAACATATGATTGTCGTTTCCATTTGAATAGGCCCTACCTGTGTTTTGATTTTCATGTGGACATACGGAATCATCAACAATCAGACACCTTTTCGTAGTTCAGATGCATGGGGAGTTCTTCAGTATTGCTCCGGGATTATTGTGGGTCAAGCCCTTACAAACTGGATAAAATGACCCGGAATAGTTATCAAATTACAATATTAAATTGTTGCACACAATGAGGTACAATAGTATCTACTGGTTGAAATTTTTTAGTTAATAGGGTAGGCAAAACTTACCTTTCTTTCGATCTACTATAAAATATATTTGTAAAAGTCCATTACCCTAAAGGAAAAGTTCACTTCTGCGAACGCATATTCCTCAACTGTGTTTCCTTCTGCATTCTGAAGCCAAACTGTTCGTCGTCCATTACCTAAAGGTCTTCTATAATCGGGAGGTAGTTCTGCGGGAACGTTTTACCTTCAAACTGTTTAGGAATCATTATTACTTTAGCAATTTTCCAGCAGGTCGAGAAATAGCCGTACCGGAATATTGCGTTGAAATATTTATTCAAACATGTCAGCGTCTTTCTCGGAAGGTTACTAAGAAAGGACGCTAACACACTGTCAAGTTCAAGCGATTTCCTTGGGCCGACCTCGGCTGACCTCCCAAATAGTTGGCACAACAGAACTTTACACAATCAGGTTACGGATATCCTAGGAAAAATATAGGGATCTGAAAGGATTATGCGTGAAAGGAATCATGCCACAGAGGTGCCATTCAGAGTATCTGGGGTTGCCAAATATGTCAACTGTCAAAAGACGTTTTACCAGAGACTGATGACGAAGTAAGTCACGAATGAACATCGTAAGAACTCGTACTATTTACCCTGCATAATTATTATAAATGGTTATTTAAAATTGTAGTGCCACTGTGTCTTCATTTTTCAATTTTGTTTTCTTTAGAACTCGACTCACGAGACTGTCTATTGTGACCTAAGGGACCCACTACTTCTTAAAATTATTCGGTTGAGTAATCTGTAAAGAATTTTGTCTCAGTGCAATACGTTTAACATAAAAAAACCAATTAATCCGTTTTACTTTATCATTTACCTACCTCTTAAAAACCCAACCTGCAGAAACGGCGTTATCAACAATTATTACGGGAGGACCAGGCAAAGCGAATAAGTAAAATCTACGGAAAATTACGCCAGGTGTCGCTGAGTTGCTTCTGCAGGATGTCCTTCAATCTGCTGGAGACATAAGAATCAGTGGTAGGCCCTCTACACACGGAGCTACTCATTAGAAACGTGACTGGTTTGTAACCGGGATCGCAAACTGGTTAGTAACTGAATAGCGACTCGGCTCCACACACGAAGCTACTGTACGGTGACGGATTCTTCCTGATTAGCCATCTGAAAAGTTTGCTGCGGACTCGCTAGATCGCTTTTTAACTTTGCTAGAATGTCAACCACTGACTCAAGTGACGAAGAAGACATGATTAAGATTCATTATTTCAGGAGAAAAAATAGAAGAAGGTAATGGGTTCACCCATATGTTGAAAAGAACATCCACTGCAGATTATTCATAGCAGTAAAGGAGTTCGAACAAACGCATGCTAAATTTATTTCTTTTTATCGTATGACCAAACACAGTTATTGCGCCGGCCATTCGACAGCGAAATACAAATATGAGGGAATGTGCGAGTGCTGAGGAAAGAGTGCTAATAACTCTCAGGTAAAAACAGTGAACTTTATTTTTACAAAAAAATTAAAAGCTTAGAAAATAACACCATGCTTTCTCCGTAATGTCCTTTCTTGCATAATCCTTCAGCGTACAATTATACAGTACGGGATGTCTTTCAATTTCTCCCACTAACTTTATGTTGCAAACTTGTTCGTAAAAAGGCACTTGATCACTGGGAACTGAGAAACTAAACTCGCTGGTGACTGGCTCCGCGAGTCACCTGGAACTGATTACAACTAGTTACTAACAGATTACTAACTGGTAGCGCCGTGTGTCGCTTTCCATTGAAATACACAGGAAGTGCCACTCAAGTAATCGGTCGGAAATTTGTTACAAATCAAATAATGAGTAGCTCCGTGTGTAGATGGCGGTGGCGGTGTCCGGACATTTCGTACCACGGACATTCCGTACCACTTGATTTTTGAGGACATTTCGTACCACCGAGGTCGTTGCCTACCTGCCAACATTTTCCCCGTAATCCCCAAATATTTACGCCAGGACAATCCGTACCACTTGATGTTCAATTTGAATCCCACTTCCACGCCAGCTGGCGTAATGAGCCTTACAGACACACTTTGGAAATCAGAAACAAAAATAATTAACAGCATTTGCTGAAGAAAACTATATTATTTTAATAATTGCATTTTAAACTATACGTATCACTTACGTTTACGTAAATATCATAAGTCGATTTTTTTAAGTATAAATCCTCAAACAAAGCAATACAATAGAAATATACATCGTATTCGGGCGCAATGTGCCTGACGAGCATAAGGATGGATAATATTACTATTATCGTGAATAGTTATATAAACTACTGATGAAGTGGCCGATAGGGGCTTGAAGGTCACGCGGAAACAGGAAATTACTGAAAGGTGGAAGTAGTTAGGTCCCTACGAATGACGATTACGAGATAAGAATTAACACGTGTACCAGTCCAATCAGTTGCGCCCGACGGTAAGTTAACATCAGTAGTAGTCACTCCGTGTGAAGGCTTCTGCGCCACTAGTGGACAATGGATATACAAATGAATACATTCATTAGGATATCGTTTTTACTTCTCACTCTCTCAAGTGGTACGGAATGTCCTCTCCTAAATATTTGAAAGTCATTAACTGACACTTCGCAGGTAATCAGCCGGTCAAGTGGTACGAAATGTCCTAGAACCGGCGGTGGCCTGCCAGATGCGACCGTGCCGCATGCGACCCGTGCCACTAACGACCGCATAATCCGTAACCGTGCCGGATGCGACCGGCGTTGACAAGCAAATTGTCATCTGATAAGCTTTGGCATCACCCAAGATAAGGTAAGCTAAATCAGAACCAGAAAAAGTTAGAAAAAAAGGCCAAAAATTGAGAACACTGCTTATGGGGTAGGGAATGAAAATGTCTTCGTTCTGTTTAACTACTAAACCGCAAACTGTGCACAACATTAATGCACACTGAATTAGTCATCGGGAAATACAACCTACACAGCTCTTTACGGAGAACAATTCTAACGATTGCATGAAAGGCTCATAAATAATATTGAATGAGTACATTTCTTACGAAAATTGAAATAAAACATACATTACTTCACACGCACACACACACACACACACACACGCTCGTAATATATAAACCCAATTTAAGAACTCGTTGAAATATGTCAGTGTAACGTATAATTTGGAAAGCCGTAAACCGAGGTATTCCTTCCCCAAGGAAAACACAGATGGGTCATAAATAGGCATAACGCAAGAGATATTTCAAGGACAAAATACTAAAAATTTGGGGGAAATGTACAACCAGGTAATCTTCTGCTGAATACTAGAATAACACAAGTTCGGTTATATTTTAACAAGGATTATTTGTTTTACAGTTAACTGATCTATAAGTACAGCTCTTGCTGATCATCAGGACCAGTCTCTGAGTTTTCGGGAAACATATGACAGAGCAGCATCTTCTTCAGTTGCTTTTCAAGAACTGTCCTGTGAAGTATCAGTACGGAGTGCAATGTCATTTCAACAACAGCTACTGCCCCTACTTTACGTAACACTTCTGGGGGGAAACTCGTTGTCTTACAACACGAAATATGGTGATGCGTTTACGTCTTTTCCTAAAATATGTCCATATATGGAGCTGCGTTCCCATGTCTGGGAGAAGGTACCAAGCAGGTTAGGTCAGTACGTTGCAGCACGACTAGTTACAGCTACTTCGGTAGGCTGCTGGTTTAGAATACCCCGTTGGCCATCCTCGAAAATGGTTTCTCGTGGTGTCCAATTTTTATCTTCAGGAAAATGCCTTGATGGCACCTTACTCCAATTTCTAGCCCGTGCAATTACACTCACAGGAAACACCATCACACAACATACATCCTCGGGCACTCCTGGCACTAAAAGCCAGATGCTAAAAAATAAAATGTTAATCAATCAATGATTTGTTGTGTCTTCTAGTGAGGAGTGTTGTAGCAGATATAGGACCTACAGAGAATAGCTGACATTAGAAACGTCATGCCCATGCGTGAAGCTGGTGGTTTTATGCCTGATCTTCGTACAGAGGACCTAATATTAGAATTTACTGCAGGGGTCCCCAGTAGGAATATTCGCCAAATCGCGGCAGTGGTAGGAGTGGACCGTCCTACGAACATAACGGAAAGACCGGCAACATTAGTATCATTTGCAGTGTGTTCAGAACTACTGGAAATAAATTATGCACCGCAGATAGCCTTCTGTGAATAGGTCCATCTTCAACCCAAAGACTTCGTGAATCATTTTGTTCACAAATGAGGTCTCCTTTACGAGGAATGGCAGCTTCAGTTTTGACAACACGCATATGTATTCGGAGAACAAGCCCCATGCTATGAGACGTTCCCACCACAAGGTTCGGTTTTCCCATTGATGTTTGGACAGGGATTTTGGGGAGCATTATCAGAGGATATGTGATATTACCTCATAGAATGGCCAACGTATCTTATCTACAGTTTCTAGAAGGCACTCTACTACTACTACTACTACTACTACTACTACTACTACTACTACTACTACTACTAGAGGATGTTCCACTCCATACGCGACGGCATCTGTGGTTGGAACATGATGGAGCATCCCCGCACATTACCAACGCAATGCGCCGTCACCTGGACGCCACCTATCCTCAACGATGGATTGGCCGGCAAGAAGTCCCGATCAAAACCCTTAGATTACTTTTTTGTGGGTTCATGAAATGTAAGGTTTATCGCTGAGAAGTGGAAACTCTGCAAGAGTTCCGGGAATTTGTCTTGGAAGTTGCTCAGACATCAGTCAAAACAACGAGTACTAAGGCGGGTTCATGAGAATTTTCTCCGAAGGTGCCGAGCATGTATTACCGCCAATGGTGTTTTCGAACACTGCTGCAACAATTTCCCACGGCCAATCTGGTCAAGTGTGGTATTCTCTAAAAGGTACATAAACGCTTTCTCGTTGTTTTAATGTTTTTCTATTAAAAAGTAAATACGCTTAGTTTTTCGTGACTTTTACTTTCGTGATCATAAGCCACAGGACCTCCATTTTTATGTGGAATCCGACCCGTAGGACGTGGCATTTCATTTCGTAAATCCCACATGTATTGGCCGGGAATTCAAAACCCGGGCTGCCTTGGTGGAAAGCGAGCAGTGATGCCACTGGGCTCGTTTCTATTACTCCCCACTTTATACGGTTTTTACTGCGGGTCAGTGTTTGTAGCAGATTTGGCAGACTTTTACGGCTGGATGTTTTTCTTGACGCCAACCATTAGAGGAGAAATGCTATGTGTTAATGTGCTGGTGGTGGTGATTATCAGAGAGAAAAAATGGAAGGCATCCGACACTGCGAAAAATGAAGATATCAGCAAAAGAAAGACAAGGGCTCGAAGGGCGTGAAAGTGCAAGACTCCCTAGGCCTAGAAAGTTGTAAAACGTCGGGGTTGGAAAAGAACAAGAGTTGACCAAGCGGATGGGATAGGATAGATGAAAGTGAGGACCCTGGTACAAGTGGGAACAGTGCCAGGACTCAACTCAGTGTCCCGTGGTCGCTAACCAACGCTCCCAAGTTGAGAGCCTCTTACGACAGGCAGGGAGTACCCTGGATGTTGTTCTACTGCCCCACCCACAGAGGGATGTGGAGTTAGATACCTTTCTTCCTTAGCATGACATTCCTCTGGTTCATCGATTGTCTGATACTACTGGTACGTAACGCACTGGTTTATCATAGTATTCCACGCATTTGATTCCTACTCTGAGGCGCTGATTAGAATGAGCAGTGTCCACACTTAAAGTAATAATGGCAGAGGAGTGCTCACGGCCGTCTGCGGCCTGGTCGTTCCAGGTCGGTCACTTTGGATTATTAGATCGGCAGCATAGCACTGTTCGTTAAAAATGAGAAAATGTGCGGTTTTTATTTGATTGAGTATTTCGTATGATATTGTTTGTAATCGCGACATTCCTACGGATTTCACTGTATTGACCTATGGTGATTTCAGTTGGGAAAACCACAAAGACAGCCTTTCTGAGGATGTAAAAAGGCAGGTGGAGAGTGAGTGCCATTATCATCAAACTGTTCAACGCTACTGACTGGCAGTAGGAAGTGTGCCTGTCTTCATAATGAAAGCTCCCCATGTTCATCGTGACTGATAGTAGGCAAGAGACCTGCCATTATAATTCCCTACCCCAGTCTTCACATGAAGAAAGACGTATGGTGACTTTTCCGTCGCTTTTCTTGGTAACTTTAACAACTATGCAACTTAATATAATCTTACTCACAACGTGTACAGTACTTAATCTAGAATTCTGAATACAATGTAGGATTCCGTAGCGATGCACGGACACATCAGCTAGTCATATCTACATTTGTTTCAGAATCTAATTACGCTGTACCGGGGACTCCGAAATTAAGGTGGAAACCCTTTCGGAAAACAATCGATAATGTTAGGTAACAAAACACACGGGTAGCGTTACGAAAATGTTGCAAATCTTGGGCTGGGAAGACTCAGAAGTATGAAGACGAGCTGCTCAACTAAGCGGGATGTTCCGAGCTGTCAGTGGAGAGATGGCGTAGAATGGCATTTGTAGACGAATAAATTTGAGTGGTGTTCTTAAAAGTACGCAAGATTACAATATGAAGATAAAATTAGAATTCAAGACGATAAATTGGGACAAATATTCGTTTATAGGACGAGGAGTTAGGAATTGGAATAATTTACCAAGAGAGATGTTCAATAAACGTCCTAATTGTCTGAAATTATTTATGACTTACGCCTACTTACTTATCGTGACCTATTAGTGCCGGGAGTGTCCCAAGGACGTGTTCGGCTCGCCTGGTGCAGGTCTTTCTACCTGACATCTACGTGCGGCCTCCGCTTCTGGATGTGAGATTATGATGAGGTAGGGAGTGGGTAGAACCCGGTGTCAACACGTAGCCTACTCCTCTCGAATAACACCAAGAGGTCTGTACAAAGCTTTACGTCGTGATCCGACAAACGAATCACCATCAACAGCATCATATTCCGTCACTCCATTTGAACAATGCGAAGAGGTTTAGATTTGAATCCAGGCTTTTGGCACGCAATCCAGTGATTACAAATTGTACACCACCAACTTTCCTACCCTGCCGGCCTACATTCTAATGGTGATTTTTTTTTTCATCCAGGCAAGTGGTTCAGACGGTTGAGGTGCTGGTCTTCTTTTCCCAACTTGGCAGTTTCGATCTTGGCTCAGTCCGGTTGATGTTTGAAGGTGCTCAAATATGTCAGCTTCGTGTCGGTGGATTCAATTGCACGTAAAATAACTCCTGCGTGACTAAATTCCGGCACCTCGGCTTCTCCTTAAACCAGAAACATAGTTACTGGGACGTAAAGCTAGCAACATTATCATAATTATTTTTTCGTCCAACGACACTCGAACCGGCTAACCACGGCGTCAGGCCTTTATTTTACAAAAGACTAAGTAACTGATAAGCAATCTGCCACTTGGTGACAGCCCTAAATGCAGATCAATTGTAAGTGATTGATCGGTCGCTAGTGGCACGATAATGGCCGGGTCGCATCCGGCACGGTCGCTTCTGGCACGTAACCGTAGACGGCCGTACAAAGACTGACTGCAATGGTAAACAGAGTAACACTGGAAGTGTTAGAAGATTTTTGCAATATTTCTTAAAATTTTATCAAGGAAAGAAACACACTGTTATTCATATATATTTATAACTATTTTAAAAGTAATTACATTGTATTTTCGTGTTCTTCCCAACCACTTATGGACACACTTTGCTTGCTTTTTTGCATTATATTTAAGCGTTCAGTCACGATTTCCTTAATGGAGCACAACTGGGCAAAGTGTCCGGCTCCATGGCTAAATACCGTAGTTAGCGTGCTGGCCTTTGGTCACAGGGGTCCCGAGTTCGATTCCCGGCAGGGTCGGGAATTTTAACATAATTGGTTAATTTCGCTGACACGGGGGTTGGGTGTATGTGCCGTCTTCATCATAATTTCATCATCATCACTACGCGCAGGTCGCCTACGGGAGTCGAATAGAAAGACCTGCTTCTGGCGAGCCGAACTTGTCCTCGGACACTCCCGGCACTAAAAGCCATACGCCATTTCATTTCACTGGGCAAAGTGAATAGGGCAAAGCGGATATTTATTCACTTTGCCCGGACAGGTTAATGTTGTTGAATACTCTGTCCATAATTACTTTAGAGTGAGTAATAATTTATCTTAATAGAAATACCAAACTATTTATTTATTTATTATATTTATTTATTTAGTTATTTATTTATTTATTTTACCACGCAGACCAGTGTAAACTGGTAGGTCCAGTAGGATTGTAACATGTCCAAAAGCAGATTAATTTAACAGTTACTAAATAACATGAAAATTTAACATAGCAAGTGTATCAATAATAATCTGCATATTGTAATTTTTTGTTTGCAGATGGTTTACAATTACAAACGAACCAGTGATCAGGGCAGCTGGTCCGAAGAAATGATGATGAAAGCTCTTGAGGATTGTAGGACAAATCCTATTAACTCCGTTGTTACAAAATACGGTCTCCCTTCTTCTATACTGTACCGGCACTACAAATCCGGCTCTAGCAAGAATCAGTTAGGCAGATTAAGAATAGTTTTTAGTGAGGAACAAGAACTCGAACTGTTTGACTATTTGAGAGAAATAGACAGTATTTTCTACGGACTTACAAGAAGGGAATTTATGAAATTGGCATATGATTTTGCCAATATAAATGAAAATCCCTTGTCCTTCAAGATAGAAAAAACATGTTAGTGCTAGAGCTGACTAGCTGAAGGAGGTTTCAAAGTCGACATCCCGATATTGTATTGCGGACACCAGAACCAACATCAGTTGCAAGGGCTCGCGAGTTTAATCGTCCTCAAGTGGATCGATTCTAGAGTATTCTATGGGAACAAATAAACAAAATAAATATAACGGCAAATACTCTGTTCAATATGGACATTGTGATATAAAGTTTGGATTTCACTTAAAGGAACGGAATAAGAATTATTAATTTTCAGTGTATTGAATGTGTGATTATTTTCTCGCTTTTTATCCTTAAATTAGCTATAACAGGTAAATTGTGAACGTTATAAAAATTCCTAGAAACAACTGTGTGTAAAAATGGAAAAAAGCGAACATCTTGGTAGAATGATAAAAGTGAGAGCAGCTTGTAAACGTAACAAGAAGGCATATCGGAAATAGTTCTAAGCTTGGACTGATGCAGGCAGGAAATTTTACGTAGATTAAGAAAACAGAGTCCGCCTCTGTGGTGTAGTGGTTAGCATGATTAGCTGCCACCCCCGGAGGCCCGAGTTCGATTCCCGGCTCTGCCACGAAATTTGAAAAGTGGTACGAGGGCTGGAACGGGGTCCACTCAGCCTCGGGAGGTCAACTGAGTAGAGGTGGGTTCGATTCCCACCTCAGCCATCCTGGAAGTGGTTTACCGTGGTTTCCCACTTCTCCTCCAGGCGAATGCCGGGATGGTACCTAACTTAAGGCCACGGCCGCTTCCTTCCCTCTTCCTTGCCTATCCCTTCCAATCTTCCCATCCCTCCACAAGGCCCCTGTTCAGCATAGCAGGTGAGGCCACCTGGGCGAGGTACTGATCATACTCCCCAGTTGTATCCCCCGACCAAGAGTCGGAAGCTCCAGGACACTGCCCTTGAGGCGGTAGAGGTGAGATCCCTCGCTAAGTCCGAGGGAAAAACCGAACCTGGAGGGTAAACAGATGATGATGATGATGAAGAAAACAGAGCAAAACATATAATTGTTGAATTATTCAAGAAGTCATCTTGGAAAAGATTTCGGTAATAACTTTGAAAGGTTAGGTCAAGCGGCAGGGAAATATTTCTGAACAGTAATAAAAAAATCTTGGAAGGAGAGGGAGAAAAGAAGTGAATAATGTTTTTGGTAAATCAGTTGACCTCATAAATCCTAGGGAATCACAAGAGAGGTGAAAGAATATTTTGAAAATCTTCTCAACCTTAATTTAGTCGTTTTTGAGAAATTGGCCAAAATCGCATATACTCTATGGTTGGCATGAGCAAGAAGAACTAGCACACTGGTTGGAAATGGAGTTCCAATTTTAATCAATTTTGAGAGCATTACTGTTCGTGCAGCACTTAACTTTGAACAAACAAATAAAACGCAGTTCAAACCTGCGACACACGGGGGGTCATACTCACACGGAATGGAATATACAGGATCTGTACAAATGACATCATGCCGCACTCCAAGCTAATATTCCTAACAAACCATGGTTCGACAGCATCCAACTCGCCAGACGTCACATCAATCCCTCATACGTATGCGACTCTGACACGGATGTTACGCAAACCATCTCTACCGTATAAAAGTCTAGAATGTGATTACAGTAACCCACACCACGAACTATCCTATTTAAGTAAGACCCTAAAAATTCCAAAAGTCCTATTGGGACGAGAGTTATTCGTAGAACATGATGGCATTGACAATATTAGCAACAATAGCTTAGAATGTAAATTAATTAATTTACTCTCTATATCTGAAATATGTAATGCTGACGATAATATGCAAGTGAAAGAACCTGATCTCATTTTGCCCTATACATCTAAAGTAG
Organism: Anabrus simplex; assembly: GCF_040414725.1. Taxonomy (NCBI): domain Eukaryota; kingdom Metazoa; phylum Arthropoda; class Insecta; order Orthoptera; family Tettigoniidae; genus Anabrus; species Anabrus simplex. The sequence continues at coordinate 490,052,820 of NC_090266.1, forward strand.
CCGATAGAGACGTTGATGCTTCTAGAATTTTTCTAAATTTCAGAAGACAATTTACAATCCTTGGTGGGATTATAATTAGAACAAAAAAGAAATTATCTGCATGCAGAGCTAAATTGAAGCAAGTTGAAAATAAGGCCACTGTGTAAAGTATGTTCCTTAGCAAGAAAAAAAAAAGAAAAAAAAAAGAAATTGTGGACACAATACTCAAGAAATGTAACACAGGCCCAAAAGCATGCGCGATTCTAACGAATTTATATTAGACATTTTGCTTTTGAAAATCAAATCCTTTAAGGGTTACAGACATTGAAGCATTATTTACTTCCTCTCCTTACCGAAGCTCATTTGAGGCGACTATGCAAAGGGTTCAAATGTAATTACGGTACTAATGGAAACACCATTACAGAAATTAAAGTTTTTCATTTAAACGAGCAAGACGAAAACAAGCGACTAGAGATAGTGATTTTTGATTAAGTGAAACTGAGAGAAGGCATGAAATTTAATTCAAACTATGTTGATTTAGGAGATTAAACTCCCGACGATAAAAAGAATATCCTTGCCAATCACGCGCTAGTATTTATGTTTGTACCTTCGTTGCATAGCTCCATCCAGCCTGTAGCGGAGTGTTAGCAACAATGTAACTCCTGAAATCTATTGTCAAGTCATATTCCAAGTGGAACAAGCCGGCGTGAATATCATTGGTTTTATGTGTAATAATAGTCAGTGTAATAACAGGGCATGGGTGAATTTGGAAAGAATGGTAAAATGAAGTGCTCCGTTGAAAACCCGGCAGATCATCAAAAGCGAGCGAGTGTTTCCTGATTTCGCGCATATTTTGAAGTGCTTACATAATTATTTCCACGGCAATATTCTTGTGATGCATAAGGGCAAGACGTGAGTTACAACTTTTATACACAGTTATTTCAAATTGACATCTGAGTTCGCTTGATTTCGAAGTTGTCCTAAGATAACATCCTCTCACACAGACCCAACCTCATTTCAGAGGATGAACGCGAGGTTAGCTTTTCAGTTATTCAGTAACAGAGTAGCCGACTCAAGTAAGCTGTTTAGAGAAATTATGCCTAATGAATTCAATGATAGTGCGCACACAGAAATTTTCAGAAGAGATGTCAGTAATCTTCCAGATCCCCTTACTCCAAGTTACTCGTAAAAGGGTTTTGTGAAGGTTCTCCGTCAAACAAAATATTATTTGAATTTTTCGAAAACATAACATCTGAGAAAAAGACCATTTTAATCTTCAGGAACTTGTGAATCATTACGAGTAACCTTGAAAAGTACTCTGGAAATACAGTGTTTGTGGAGCAGATGATTAGGCATATCTTAACGGCAAATTTTAATCAAGATCGTTTGGAGCGCCATTTCGTAATTTTGCATTCTTTTAATTGTGATTATCACCCTTCCGCTATGGAACAGTCATATTTACACAGGCTGCTATCTGTGTACATAACTACTAAACTCGCCCTAAATTTGACCGCAGACTCCGGATCAATGATAGGCGTTTTGTTTCTTTGGTTTTTTTACGTCGCACCGACGCAGATAACTCTTATGGCGACGATGGGCTAGGAATGCGAAGGAAGTGAGCGTAGCGTTGATTAAGGTACAGCTCCAGCATTTGCCTGGTGTGAAAATGGGGAACCACGAAAACCCATTTGCCGGGCTACCGACAATGATAAATTCCCCCTACTTCATTTGTTACGTCATATCCGTGCAACGTCTAAATAAAGTGAACGTAAGAACAAAGAAATTAAAGATTCGGCGGGGGGAAAATGATATAACTCTTCCTTACGAGGGAAAGCAAGAAGCCTCCGTGGCTCAGGCGGCAGCGCGCCGGCCTCTTGCCGCTGGATACCGTGGTTCAAATCCCGGTCACTCCATGTGAGATTTGTGCTAGACAAAGCGGTGGACAGGTTTTTCTCCGGGTACTCCGGTTTTCCCTGTCATCTTTCATTCCAGCAACACTCTCCATCAACATTTTATTTCATCTGTCAGTCATTCATCATTGCCCCAGAGGAGTGCGACAGGCTTCGGCAGCCGGCACAATACCTATCTTCGCCGCTAGATGGGAGCTTCATTCATTCCATTCCTGACCCGGTCGAATGACTGGAAACAGGCTGTGGATTTTTATTTCCACGAGGGAAAGCAAACAAAGCAGAATTTAGTGTTTCACTTAGCAGGCTACATAGGCTAGTAAGTAAAGGTGACAAATATGTCGACTGCTTAGATTGTGTTACCGGGTGAGTTGGCCGTGCGGTTAGGAGCGCGCAGCTGTGTGCTTGCATCCGGGAGATAGTGGGTTCGAATCCCACTGTCGGCAGCCCTGAAGATGGTTTTCCGTGGTTTCCCGCTTTCACACCAGGCAAATGCTGGGGCAGTACCTTAATTAAGGCCAAGGCCGCTCCCTTCCAACTCCTAGCCCTTTCCTATCCCATCGTCGCCATAATACCTATCTGTGTCGGTGCAACGTAAAGCCATTAGCAAAAAAAAAAAAGACTGTGTTAACAGCCATCTTAGCCTCCATTGGCAATATTTACAGTCATGAAAGATTATTCCACGAAGAAAGGCATCCGGTACTTGATATATCCTTGATCATGTGTGTTCAGGTTGCTATTGCAAGTAGAAGGGATCACCTCAGAAAAACTGCGATCAGAACAAAATTTATGAGGGAGGGATATGTATTTTCGCATGTTTGGACAGCACAGACTATTGTTGTCAGACCCACAGGCTTTGTATACTCAGCAGGGATCACAGATATGGCTTGTGGGAAAATTAGTTTCATTACATTTCTTCTTCCATACGAAGGTAATCAGGAAATCAGCGAATTCGTCCCGGAAGTTCTCCAAGATTTCGGACAACCTACGCCTTATGGACGAGTTAAAACTTTTTGTATTTGCCTTAGATAATGTGAAATGCAAAATAGTTTCATCTATTCAACTATCTCAACACTTTGGAAGTCATTTAAGAATTACTGATCTTCAAATATTTTCAGAGGATAACGTTAAGCCATCAAATTAGTTAACCAGCTTCCTCTATTCAAATATTCCTGGAATGCATGCGCATGAAACGTGAAAGGGAATATTCAAAGGTCATTCTGTCAAATGGAGGTCTTACAGTTTCTCTTTCCTGTACGTTTTGTTTACTGCCGCGCCCGGTCATTGTATTAATTAGTGGTGTGCGCGAGTGACGCTTGGACTCGCGAGAATCGAGTCTGGCGAGTCCAAGCCTCGCCGAGTAACCCGTGCGAAGTACTCGAGTCTCCACTGTGACGTCACGATCCGTAACTGCGACCTGTTGCCGAGCAGTCGAAAGAAATGCCCCAATCATTAAGCACTATTACAACAACTACGTAAATGATGACCATAACGTGAAACACGCGAATGTAAGACCGTAACATATTTGTTTCGAAATGCCATTCGTTTAGTTTGTCACACAATGACATCTTCCTTTTCTCCTTCGTATATATTTAGTTGGGCGCGTTCATTACAGCGCCGCTGTAGCGTAACGGGTAGTTTTTAAACTCCCATCCTTGGAAGTCTGGGTTCGATTCCCGGTACCACCAGAAATTTTAGAATGTCAGGAAGGCTGGTATGTGATTGAAATGGTACATGCACCTCACCTGCAATGGGGGTTTTCCTGAAAGGAGCTACACCACCTCGGGGTGAGTATATGACTTTGCATATTTGCATTATATCGCCCAGTAGGTTAGCCTTTGGTAATTTGAGATCCGGAGTGAAGATTAGGAACATAATTTAACTACTCATTGTAGGCTTCCTTCCCTCTTCCTTGTCTATCCCTCCCAATCTTCCCATCCCCCACCAAGGCCCCTGTTCAGCACAGCAGGTGAGGCCGCCTGGGCAAGGTACTGGTAATTCTCCCCAGTTGTATCCCCCGACCCAACGTCTCACGCTCCAGGACACTGCTCTTGAGGCGGTAGAGGTGGAATCCCTGGCTGAGTCCGAGGGAAAAACCAACCCTGGAGGGTAATCAGATTAAGAAAGAAAGATAACAATCTAGCTGTATCCCTATTTCACATTAAAAATATATTAACACAATCGCTAGTTACGTAGATTCATCTGAACACACTGCAGACAATTGACAGTGCGAGACGCAAGGTTCGGTAAGGTGTGCAATGTTCACACAATTGTAGAGATCAGATAAACCACACACAGCTTTAAAAGCTTGCGGTCAGGTATTCTTTTTATAGTCACGAGCGTACAATAATGCCCTTTAAAATATAAATAGATTAGTCGAAAATGTACTTTTGTCCTGCCTGATTTCTACAATTTCACACTGTGCGCCGGTAAAATGAAATGGCGTATGGCTTTTAGTGCCAGGAGAGTCCGAGGACATGTTCGGCTCGCCAGATATAGCTCTTTCGATTTGACACCCGTAGACGCCCTGCGCGTCATAATGAGGATGAAATGATGATGAAGACAACACACACACACAGCCCCCGTGTGGACAAAATTAACCCAATGATGGTTAAAATTCGAGACCCTGCCGCGATCCCTGTGACCAAAGGCCAGTACGCTAACCATTCAGCCATGGAGGCGGACTGTGCTTCATAAGCACCTGTGTCCACACGTTCCTTAGTTTACGTTACAATATGGTTTTGTTATGTAGGCCTATACATTCATGTGAATACGGCATAATGTACATGTTCGGCTGTATATATTTTTGTGCAGTAGAAGAGCGAATGCCCTAGTTGAACGTCCACAACGTTCAAGTGATTGAAGGAATGCTCTGGGCATTTGGTGAGGTATCCAAGAATAACAATTATATTGTTTCCACCTCCGGTATTTTGTCCTGCCGTACAATATCGTGCTTATTTTTTCGGTAAGGTACTGTGTGTATGCTTCGGGATTAACGACTGTTTCAAAGGGTGACTGTGTACACACTTTTTTAAAGTAATGTTAAGTACCGCATTGCAACATCAGTTTGTACATTATCACTGTGCATTATTGGGAAACGGACCCAATACTTGTCCTTGGTCTACCTACAATATTAAGCATCGTGTTGTTTCCATACACGGCTCGCAGATAACGCTGCCAGCGTCCTCGGCCTCGAGTCCGGACTCGAGTACCTCTAGTTTTATGATCCCAGACTCGAGTCTTCGCGAGTCCATTCGCAGCCCATCACTAGTATTAATGCGGGCAGCGCGGTGCAGCCACAGCGACACTAGCGCAGTCTGCCGACACCGCCTATTAAGTACGAGAAAGCAGTAACTTACTCTTTCCTTACGCCGTGGTTAAAGGTACCTCATGAATGGCAGAAATGCCGTATGTCCACGAAATTATTTGTTTTTCTCCATTTCAGTTTCAGATGTGATCTTTAAACTTTATAACTACACTGCTCTGCGAAAGGTACCTTAAACAACAAAGTTTAAATGTGTTGAGTTTTAGATGTAGTTTTTACCACGAATTACTCCATTTCAAGTACTCGAGTTTCAACTTTATTCGAAGTCATCTTCAGCCTTCTGAAGTGCGAATGTCAGACATCAACACTACATCTAAACCCCATCATTATGAGTAAATATTCACCTCTGCTACAACCATTAAATATTTAAATGTTATGCTACATTATACAATGATATACCAGTACTTTGTTGCTCCTGAAATAATACCCACTTCATTGGGCATGAGGGGTTTCTATATTTCGTGATTCAATTATTATTTGTTTCAACTTTATTTGCTGCCCACATAGATTCCAGACGGTTCTTTTAACATGTTTGTGGATTTTGTAGGACTCCACAACATTATATCCGAGATTAGGGGAGTTAGGGATTGGAATAACTTACCAAGGGAGATGTTCAATAAATTTCCAATTTCTTTGAAATCATTTCGGAAAAGGCTAGGAAAGCAACAGATAGGGAATCTGCCACCTGGGCGACTGCCCTAAATGCAGATCAGTATTGATTGATTGATAGATCAAGTTTTCCATACGTTAAAATAGTAGACCTGTCATTGGTACGTTGTGAACTGAACCAGCCACATGGAATTTACGTATTAAATCATGTACGGTAACGGACTTTGGATACCTAGAATTAGGACAGCGCGTGTGCAATTTTAGTTTTACATTTTCCGTAAAGTCCTCATATCTGCGAAAAACATGTTCCACCAAAAATTCTCCCTCTTCATATGAACATTATCACCGGCATTTTATGTAAACACACGTACACTGCACTGTCCAACGCACGACATCAGGCCCTCCTTTTCTTATTTCGAGCAACAAAGGAGTGGCATAGTTCAATTGGGAGGCTGTGTGCAGCAGCTGCAGTATAATAATGTGATGTCCTAATACCTAGGTATTGTAGAGCGCGATTACATCTGATGGCACAAAACCTTACTTGCGCACTAAATACAGGAGAGTCCATGTGCTGCAGCGTGAGTGAAAGGGGAGGGGAGTCAGTCGCTCAAGAAAAGAATCAGCGCATGGATTTGCATACGTTCCTCGTAGGTACACTTTTCTCAGGAAAATTACTGAACCTGTTTGTTGGGGGTATCCACATGATTTTCATCTACATGGAAGGTGAATTATATTTTGAAAATCATTAAAATTAAGTCTGATAAAAGTATGGCGTTCTAGGAACATACAAAATCACGTGCTAATTCGTTCCTGGAGCGACAATACACTTATTGACACTACAACTAAGCGAACTCTTGCGCGGAAGTACCAGCGTCAAATTTGGTGTATATCTGAAACTATGTTCTTTCGTCTTACTTTGGCACATTTTGTCAATAACTTCCGTAGTCAGAAAAGTGATAAGCATAGTTTATGACAATTTGTAGCGAAATGTGTCATTCTAACTCGTACTTAAACATTAGTAGTAGTCCCTTTACTGGCAAGTTTAGATGATAATCATTTGTGTATGAACTAGCCAAGAATCTTTATGGTAGCGAACTACTTCATTTCAGTCCTTTTTGTACTCTGGGACTAAAGACATTTTCACCCGATCATTTTTTTGTGTCAGAAAGGGTATATTTGTTTTCTTTCCATTTTAGAGCACAGCCTGCATTATACACATGTAAAAAAACCAGAAGACTGTGGTACCATACGATTCCACTTTACCTTTTCAAACTTCGTCTCAAAAATTTGGCCATCGGGGGTAGTACGAAGGATTAATGCTAAGAGCATAAACAAAACTACCCGTTAGGAATAACGGAGCTTAAACTTTGGGCAAATGACTATCGCAATTGAGCAAATAACGATATTCATTTGAGCAAATTAAAGAAGTGCAGAAATGGTACTTCCATGTTTTTTCTAAGCGAGATGTGCCAACTCTGTGTCAGTCTGTGTGCTCTCGGTTCTTCGCTTTCTACAGATTGCTTCTTTCTTATTAAAAATAACGTGTTCACCACCATTTGATAGTCAGGTCTTTAATCACCTCCATTTTCTGGGCACGTCCTGGTGACAGTATGGAAATTATTACAAAGTTTGTACTCGATTTCTATATCCTAGGGTATTAGCGTAACATAACGTAATGTATTCATCTTTCCCGAAACATAATAGATCCTATTTTTACCGGAACAATGTTTATTTACTTGAGACTTATTTTACTTTGCTTCTCTGCAGGATGCGATCGGATTGATGCGTACGTTTGAATTTTTCGTTTCTTTAAAGAATGTGTTAAAATATGAATCGATGGATGTGCACAGTAAAAATCCCGTTTCAGATGTCCGTGAAATAATTATGCCATTAGTAATTCTGAGGCCGTTTTAATTTGAAGGTTGTGCCCAAAATTTAGTGAGAACCGACTCTTCACAGCTTACGTAGTTCTCCAAGACGTAATCTAGAAATGCATTAGCTAGGGAAGTATCGGCAGGAGTGCTGTGAAGTTTTACAAATGCATCAGACAGCTGTTCTGGAGGCAAATGTGATGACTCGAAAAAGAGAACCATTTTACCATGCCCGAATGTTAATCTACATACCCTTGTTTCAGTCCTATTTCAACTATTTTTCGGAACCAAGATTGTCCGAGATGAATATTACAACAGTTTAGAAATGAATCAGGAAACAATTACAATAGCTCTGTGCGCTGCAACTTCAAAATCTACAATTATTATTGACGGACTAAAGCATCCATTGTATTTGTCTCCACAATCTTTGCGTAACACAACACTTTTGCTCTAAAGTAAACAACTTTCATGTAACCCACCTCAGAGAACACATGAATCGTATAGAGTTGCATAAAATGTTTCGCATACGTACAAAACGCCGCATCTGTTAAAACAAATTAGCTGTTTGACGTAAATACTGCAAATTGCTTTTACGTGTAAAAAGGCAGATACCTGAATCGAAGTCTACATGACAATGTTTCGCATTCCTTTGTTTGTATTGATGCTGTAAACTCGTGTCCTCATCCTGAGGTCGTGCATCTCTGTTCAGGCACACGCCCAATGGAGGTGAACTGCATGTACCATTTCAAACACATACCAGCCCTTCTTCCAGTCTTAACTTCTGACTACCGGAAATCGAACCCGGGCCATCGAAGATGGCAGGTAATACAGCTAACCGTTACGCTATGCGGAGGCGGACATTGAAACACTATGTAAATGCTCTAATGCCGCTTGTTCTGATCTAGGAGCTACTCATGTTTTTCTTTCTAGCTCTGTACACTGCTAAACGAATGTTCTTAGATTAATCTATTTGTCCGGCCCCACGTAGTAGGGGCAACGCGTCCGCCTGTCAACCGGCGGCCCCGGGTTCGATTCCCGGCCGGGTCAGGGTTTTTAATTGTAATGATTAATATCCCTGGCCTGGAGACTGGGTGTTTGTGACGTCCTTAATCTTTGACGATGACTGATAAAATAATTTTATTGGCTGGCAATGTCAATTCACTACATGTTTTTCATTCGCAACTATTACGAGCTATATGCACTTCTATTTCTCAGTCATCTAACGGCAAATGTACGCACTGTACATGATCGTCCACTTCACGTAAAATTTCAGTAACCTCACAATTAGTTTCTATCTTTGCACAACACTTAGTCACCGCCATAGAACTCTTAGGTAATACTGGAATGCTGACTGTAGTGGTAGCTCTCGCAGAAAACTGCTTCCTGTTCCTTGGCTAGTCACGCACTCTCGTGTACGGCAAACTTGACAATATACAGAGCCTGGAAGTTGGTTGATGTGTTGTGTTTGATGGGCTCTTTTGGTAATATCTGACCGTACGTCAAATTAGTGATACAATCAAGATGCCTATTTTTTGTGTAGCATACGGTTACACTAACAGGCAGCAGAAGAAAACAGATGTGAACTCACAAAATCTTAATTTCCACAAATGAAATGAAATGGCGTATGGCTTTTAGTGCCAAAAATGTCCGAGGACATCTTCGGCTCGTCATGTGCAGGTCTTTTGATTTGACTCCCGTAGGCGACCTGCGCGTCGTGATGAGGATGAAATGAAGACGACACAAACACACAGTCCCCGTGCCAGCGGAATTAACCAATGATGGTTAAAATTCCCGACCCTGCCGGGAATCGAACCCGGGACCTCTGTAACCAAAGGCCAGCACGCTAACCATTTAGCCATGGAGCCGGACTTCGTTTCCACAGGTAAGCAGTATAACCACTATCTCACTGCAAAGCAATAAATATGGTACTTTAAAACGATAATTTCCATTTTCTTCCGGCTTGGCTCTTGTCATTAAGTATTCTAGTTTTATGGAGATATCTTACATGATATTTTGGCATATTAAATGTCGTAGGCCTACGTTACGTTTTATAGGTCATAGTCAGAATTATATTGTCATAGAATTTATAACTTCAATTGAAGATTTCCGTGGAAACGTCCGGAAATATTAAAAAAGTCTGTTTTAGCTGTGAGAAGGATAGATTGGACGCTAACAAAATGGGATATGTTCGATACATTTTCAACTCCTTTGAAATCATTTCAGAAAAGACTAGGGAATCTGCCACCTGGGTGGGTGCCCTAAATGCAGATCAATAGTGACTGATTGATATCGTCGCCATAAGACCTATCTGTGTCGGTGCGACGTAAAGCCCGTAGCAAAAAAAAAAAAAAAAAAAAAAAATAGTGATTGATTATTTTGTTTATTAAGTGTATATTCCAATGTGAAGTTGTGCATTGTGGACGTATATATACACGCAATACGTATGCCGACTTTGTCCTGATAATAAATATGGCTCAAAAACTGATTACAACGTATTTTCAATTGACCATCATTCGCAGATATTTCCCGTCTAAAATCACTAGGCTACCATTTAGTATGCATATGTTTCGTTTGTATAGCGTCTATTTTATTGCCTTTCTAGTGTAGGTATCGGTCTCGAAAGGCGAGAATAACGGCCGAGAAAATTCGTCGTGCTGACCCCACGACACCTCATTATCTGCAGGCCTTAGGACTGAGCAGCGGTCGCTTGGTAGGCCCTGGTCCTTCGAGGCTGTTGCGGCAGGGGTTTGATATTGTGTGTGTGTGTGTGTTTGTGTGTGTGTGTCGATATACGCATTTACTGTATTGTGATCTCTTGAAGGAAAAATGTTTGAGAATAATCAGGCCTAGAATGTATTTTCATCTTATCCAATGTTCCTAGCCATTTTCAGTTTCAAATTGCTATTAATCCTCTGAAATATATACTTCACCGTAAATGCGGTGAAATTTGCAACACACATTCCGCCTAAATGTTTAACATTCGTGTGTCTCGTCGCATGTACGTATAAGTCAGTCATGCCTCCACGCCGTACAGCTAGTCGCCCCGGAAGCCGCACTTCGCTCCCATACAGTCAGCGTTCCAGTATTACATACAGTTCAATGGCGGTGACTAGAGAAACCGAAGTAAGAGTCCGGCTCCATGGCTAAATGGTTAGCGTGCTGGCCTTTGCTCACAGGGATCCCGGGTTCGATTCCCGGCAGGGTCGGGAATTTTAACCTTAATTGGTTAATTTCGCTGGCACGGGGGCTGGGTGTATGTGTCGTCTTCATCATCATCACCACCACCATTTCATCCTCATCACGACGCGCAGGTCGCGAAAGACCTGCATCTGACGAGCCGAACTTGTCATCGGACACTCCCGGCACTAAAGCCCATACGCCATTTCCATTTCATACAGTTCAATGTTCACCGCACATCTTCGCCATTAACTCCTGACTGCATGTCTCACTGGAATTCTAGTTAAAGTTACTGAAGAATACACACTCCGCACCAGGATCAGTAAGTCCATGTGAGGAACTGACTTGGCACAACGCGACGTAATGTATTACTAATTTTGCTCTCTGAAACCTTAATCATGCAGGCCAGGTGACCAGATTATTGCTTGTTCAAGTCACCGTATAGAGGCGGTGTTGTAGCCCAATGTCGCCAATATATGAAATAAAACATTTTATGGCCTCTAGCCCACCTCTAGCTTGGCAGTTGAACGCGGTGGCCGAGCCGTCGAAATGTATGACATAACTAGTGATTAAGTTTTGCTCAAGCGAGGTGGACATTTTCCCCTCATTTGCTCAAAAGTACGTCACCCAAGAATAAACATGCACCAAGACAAACATTCCAAAGGAGCTCAATGATTCAAGATAATTCTAAATAACTCACAGACAGAGGTCATCAGCTGTGCAGGGCAAGAGTCTACTCACCTAGAAAGAAAGAGAAAAGCAGTAGCATTATTATTCTTCTCCTTCACAAAAATCCTACCATACTAACAATTAAAATAAAAACGATTAATACGAACTACGTGAACAAGAATGAGAAAAACGTTATATTGTCAGTAAAAAATACCCCATATCAGTTAACCACTATGCACAGTATTCTCAGTTATCTACTGTTCTATTTATTCAACACAATATTTCTTATTCACCTGGATTCACGACATAATAATTGCAAGCCGGCCTGAGTGGCTCAGACGGTTGAGGCGCTGGCCTTCTGACCTCAACTTGGCAGGTTCAATTCTGGCTCAGTTTGGTGGTATTTCAAGGAGCTCAAATACGTCAGCCCCGTGTCGGTAGATTTACTGGCACGTAACTTCTCGCAACTCCTGAATACGAAGCCGGCCATTAGAGCGTGGAACCAGCCAAAGACAATACCTATCGAAAAACGCACGAATGTTACAATGCAGCTTCATAGGCGCTGGCATATGAATTTCATAATTTTAACGCTTCGTAAAATATTATCCCACTTTTAAATTTTAAAGCATTTGGAAACGCAAAATCCTTTCTTAACTCGCAGGCAAGAGAAGAAGGGTCGGGTCTGTCCCGTGGGCTATAGCTTACCGACTCACCGAACACCACAATAATACACAGCTCCCATTCACGGCAGATGCCGCCCACCCTTGTCGGAGGATCTGCCTTACAAGGACTGCAACTGGCTACTAATAGCCGCATACAATTTTAATTATTAATTTAATGTTGTTGCTGTACGTCCCTCTAACTACTTTTACGGTTTTCGCAGGCGCCGACTTGCCAGAATTTTGTTCCGAATTTCTTTTACGTGCCAGTACATCTACCAACATGAGGTTGACATATTTGAGCACATTCATCAAATACCACTAGACTAAGCCAGGATCGAACCGGCCAAGCTGGGGTCAGAAGCCCAGCGCCTCAGTCGTCTCAGCCACTCAGCCTTGGTTCGGGGAAACAAAGGATATAGCAATAAGGGATATTGTGAGACAGAACGTTTAACCACAGTCGTAGAAAGACCGTCTGGTTAGCAGCGCTCAGCAGCGAACACTGCTACCATGACCTCACGAATGAGGCATTACTACTTGACTGGACATGCAGAGACTAATACACAATGCTGGTAATTTACACGACTCCTAACGAATCGTAGATAATGGTCGTAAAACTAAATGCATTGTACAAATCAATCAATCAATCAATCAAAAATAAATAAAAAACACACACTAAAAAGCGAATTCGTTCTATTTTACATATTCAATACTGGGTATATACCGATAGGACAATGATAACAAATCCTCAGTACTGAGAAAGTAAAGCTAGAATTGGTATGAGATGATAGAGTCATTTCCAGTCCCTCTGTATCCCTGAAGGACTGTATGATCCGCAATTTGGATCATGTTTGTTCTGGACTCGCTTTCAAGAAAAAAATAAATTATCGCTAATATATTTAGTGCTGTGATCAGATAATTCGGCTAAAACTTAATGGGGATGCTTTAGAGGCGTGCAATTAATTTATCACTCTTTAACGATCATACGATGCATTAACCGCGCTTACAAGATGACTAGTTTGAAGCTCCAACACTGCCGGAAGATGTTTTTAAAAAATAGCGGCGAGCGACGGCCAGTCCTCTTAGATTATTAACAACCGGAGGCATGCATTTTCTATAGGCTCATTCATAACACACTCCTGTTCAATCACTACTGATCTGCATTTAGGGCAGTCGCCTAGGGGCAGATTCCCTATCTGTTGTCCGGCTCCATGGCTAACTCGTTAGCGTGCTGGCCTTTGGTCGTAAGGGCCCCGGGTACGATTCCCGGCAGGGTAGGGAATTTTAGCCATCATTGGTTAATTTCGCTGGCTCGGGGGCTGGGCGTATGTGTTGTCTTCATCATTTCATCCTCATCAAGACGCCCAGGTCGCCTACGGGAGTCAAATCAAAAGACCTGCACCCGGCGAGCCGAACATGTCCTTCGACACTCCCGGCACTAAAAGCCATACGCCATTTCATTTCATTCCCTACCTGTCGTTTTCCTAGCATTTTCTTAAATGATTGCAAAGAAATTGGAAATTTATTGAACATATCCCTTGGTAAGCTATTCCAATCACCAACTCCCCTTCCTATAAAACGAATATTTGCCACAGTTTGTCCCCTTGAACTCCAACCTTATCTTCATATTGTGATCTTTCCTAATTTTAAAGACACCTCCCAAATTTATTCGTGTACTGATGTCCTCCCACGCCATCTCTCCACTGACAGCTCGAAACATACCATTTAGTCGAGCACCTCCTCCCCCCCCCCCCCCCAAGTCTTCCCAGTCCAAACTTTGGAACATTTTTGTAACGCTACTCTTTTGTCGGAAATCGCCCTGAACAAATCGACCTGCTTTTCTTTGGATTTTTCCCCGTTCTTGAATCAAGTAATCCTGGTGAGGGTCCCATACACTGAAACCATACACTTGTTGGGATCTTACCAGAGACTTATATGCCCTCTCCTTTACATCCTTATTACAACCCCTAAATACCCTCATAACCATGTGCAGAGATCTGTGCCCTTTGTTTACAATCATATTTATGTGATTACCCAAATGAAGATATTTCCTTACATTAAGACCTAGGCATTTACAATGATCCCCAAAGGGAACCTTCACCCCATTAACGCAGTAAATGAAACTGGGGGGACTCTTTCCTATTTGTGAAGCTCACAACCTGACTTTTAACCCCGTTTATCATAATACCATTCCCTACTGTCCATCTCAACATGATCGAGGTCATTTTGCAGTTGCTCACAAACTTATTTATTACTCTGTACAGAATAACATCGTCTGCAAAAAGCCTTATCTCTGATTCCACTTCTTTACACATATCTTTGATATATAAGAAAACAAAGGTACAATAGTACTGCCTTGAGGAATTCCCTCTTAATTATTACAGGTACAGGGACAGATAAAGCTTCGCCTACTCTAATTCTCAGAGTTCTATTTTCCAGAAACATAGCCACCCATTCAGTCATTCCTTTGTCAAGTCCAACTGCACTCATTTTTGCCAGTAGTCTCCCATGATCTACCTTATGAAACGCCTTAGATTGGTCAATCGTGATACAGACCATTTGACCTCCTGCATCCAGGATATTTGCTATATCTTGCTGGAATCCTACAAGTTGACCTTCAGTGAGATAACCTTTCCTAAACCCAAACTGCCTTCTATCAAACCAGTTATTAATTTCGCAAACATGTCTAATATAATCAGAAAGAATGTTTTCCCAGAGCTTACATGCAATGCATGTCAAACCGACTGACCTGTAATTTTCAGCTTTATGTCTATCACCATTTTCTTTATACATAGGAGCTACTATAGCAACTCTCCATTCATTTGACATAGCTCCTTCATGTAATCAATAATCAAATAAGTACTTCAGATATGGTACTATATCCCAACCCATTGTCTTTAGTATATCCCCCGAAACCTTATCAATTCCAGCTGCTTTTCTAGTTTTCAACTTTTGTATCTTACGGTAAATGTCATTGCTGTCATAGGTAAATTTTGGTACTCCTTTAGTATTAGTCACCTCCTCTATCTGGACATTATCCCTGTAACCAACAATCTTTACATACTGTTGCCTTTTGAAGACACTCCCCTTGTTCATTAATGATTCCTGGAATATCCTTCTTGGAACCTGTTTCTACCTTAAAGTACCTATACACTTGCTACAAAAAGTATTGGCACACCCCACGTTTTTGTACTTTTGGGAGCAATGAACGACAAAGTAACATGCAATATATACACGTAGACAGAGATACCGTAGATACACAATATTACGTACGATATTATGCAGGGACACGAGCAACTAGCGATTTCGAAAGGAAAATACAGTATTAGAACCGTCAAATAATTATTAGCACAGAACACAAGGTCATGTGTCTGTATCGTCACTCAAGTCTTGTTTACCAGTCAGTTTGACGGTAGATGTGGTAGTGTTCAGTACTGTCAACATGGGACCAAAGAAAGGTGAACATTGATCCGCCGTTCGAGAGAATATTGTGTTACTGCACTCACAAGGCAGAAGTTACAGAGAGATCGGTAGAATGCTTACTATCAGCATCTCCACTGTGCGATCTAATATACACAAATATATGAAGGAGCATGGATCTACAGAAAAAAAGTCAGATCAGGTCGCCCACGAATACTCACACAACGAGAGAACGGCGCATCGTACGTTTAGTCCAAAAAGTTTCGACAAGAAATGCTGCCTCGTTAGATGCGGACGTCGCCACATCATCTAACAAGACGGTAAGTGCACAGACAGTACGGAATGTCTTGCATAGCGCCGATATACATGGCAGGTCCCCACGAATGAAACCGTGTATCTCGGAGGTAAATACGAAGAAACGCCTACGGTTTGCCAAGGAATATTGTGGAAAGCCGCTGGAATTCTGGGACACTGTCATATTCACAGACGAGTCGAAGTTCAACCTGTTTGGTTTTGACGGACGAAAGAAATTGTGGCGAAAAACTAACACCAAATTACACCAACAACATACAGCGCCAACAGTAAAGCATGGTGGTGGACATGTTTTGGTTTGAGGGTGCATGGCATCCTCGGGAGTTGGAGAGCTGGCCTTTATTGAAGGACATATGGATCAGTACAAATACGAGGTTTGTCCGGAAAATACGTATAAAAGTTGAATAATAACTTTATTTGACAATTATTCAGGTATTACAATATGGTCTCCTTCAAAGTACTCTCCCTGAGACAAGATGCACTTCTGCCAACGCCGTTTCCACTGTTGATAACATTGTTCAAAGTCTTCAGTTGTGATGCTGTTCAGTTGCCGTGTCGTTTCTCCCTTGATGGCTTCCACATCACCCATGTGCCGCCCCCGAAGCACCATTTTGCATTTCGGGAACAGGAAGAAGTCACAAGGGGCTAAATCGGGTGAATAAGGCGGGTGGTCTGTCACGGTGATTGAGCTTCGGGCCAAAAACTCACGCAGAACGAGCGACGTGTGAGCGGGCGCATTGTCGTGATGAAGGATCCACCTGCCCCCTTGTGCCAAATCCGGTCGAACTCGGGCCACACGAGCTCTGAGACTTGATGTTGATGCGCTGTTCCTCAATCAGAGAGAGCCCCATACCGACGGCAGGTGAAAACGGGTAACTTTCAACAAGCAGCCGCACACTGCTACTGACACGCAGAGCTCTCCGACTCGAACTGAGCGTTGAGAAGATTGGCGACAACAGCAGTGCCACCTGGCGGCGCCTCCACGATACGTGATACGTCACCCCGACGGATTTAAACGTATTTCCAACAGGATAACGACCCCAAACACAATTGTTTAAAAATGGAGAGTGGTTACTGTACAATGCCCCCAGACGACTTCTTACTCCACCACAGAGCTCCGATTTGAATCCCATCGAGCTTTTGTGGGATCATCTTGGAAGAGAAAGGCCAAGCGCTGCCCCACTGGTAAAGAAGAACTAAAGAGTGTTCTACAAGACAGTTGGTCGGAAGTTGCATCTGAAACGACGAGGAACTTGGTGCATTCAATGCCGAAACGTCTGGAGGCAGTCATTCGTGCTAATGCCTTGCATAAACGATACTGAAACGTACGCACAAACACCTACAGTGTTTAGTATTATACTGTGCCAATACTTTTTTTGCAGTGTTGAAGTGGATGTCCTTGTGTAACTACATACTTCATTTGTGCTATTGTTGTGATGGCAGTGCATTGCAGTTTGGTTGTGTATTATATTAACGACAACACATGGTATTTTCTTTCACGCTTCCTGTATACACATATTATGGGGAAACATAGGGTGTGCAATACTTTCCGTAGCAAATGTACATACTCTTCCATTTTTCACTAAAATTTGTATGACCGCCAATTATGCTTGCCATCATGTTATCCTTAGTTGACTTCTTTGCTAGATTCAATTTCCTCGTAAGTTCCTTCAATTTCTCCTTACTTCCACAGCCATTTCTAACTATTTCTTTCCAACCAGCACCTCCTTCTTAGTTACTTCTCTGTTATGATACAGTGGATCTTTACCACTCCTTACCACCTTTAAAGGTACAAACCTATTTTCACATTCCTCAACAATTGATTTAAACCCATCCCAGAGACTGTTTACATTTTTATTTACCGTTTTCCACTGATCATAGTTACTTTTTAAAAACTCCCTCATGCCTGTTTTATCAGTCATGTGGTACTGCCTAAAAGTCCTAATTTTAATATAGTCCTTTCTTTCACATTTATTTTTAACTACCATATAAACTGCTTCGTGGTCACTAATGCCATCTATTACTTCGGTTTCTCTATAGAGCTCATCTGGTTTTTTAGCAGCACCACATCCAGAATATTCTTCCCTCTAGTTGGTTCCATCACTTTCTGAATCAGATGCCCTTCACATATTAACTTATTTGTCATTTGTTGGTCAAGCTTCTTGTCGTTCGCAGTACCTTCCCAATTGGCATTTGGTAAATTGAGATCACACGCTACAATCACGTTCTTTTCCATATCGTATCCCACATAGTTGATTATCTTATCGCCGGGCTGAGTGGCTCAGACGGTTGAGGCGCTGGCCTTCTGACCCCAACTTGGACGGTTCGATCCTGGCTCAGTCCGGTGGTATTTGAAGGTGATCAAGTACGTCAGCCTCGTGTCGGTAGATTTAATGGCACGTAAAATAACTCCTGCGGGACTGAATTCCGGCACCTCAGCCTCTCCGAAAAACGTAAAAGAATATTCAGTGGGACGCAAAGCAACATTATTATTATTATCATCATCATCATCATCATCATCATCATCATCATCATCATCATCTTCTTCTGAAATAATTCCGATTCAGCGCCTCCGCTACGCTTCCCCGGTCTGTACACTCCAAAGGCATGAAGTTGCCTATTATCCTTAGAGATGGGCCTTACACCTAGAATTTCATGTTTGTTATCCTTAACTTTTTCGTAGCTTACAAATTCTTCTTTCACCAGAATGAATACTCCCTCTCCTACCATTCGTATCCTATCTCTACGATACACCATCCAGTTCCGTGAAAAAATTTCTGCGCCCATTATATCATTTCAAGTCATGATTCAACTCCTATTACAATACCTGATAAGTTTATATCTGTTAAATTAATTAATTCTATTTCTTTCTTTGCAATACTTCTACAGTTGAGCACTAACATTTTTATGTCATTCCTACTTGATTTCCAGTTCCCTGTTCCCTTATCACCGTTCCCTAGGCCATCTCGTTTCCCTGAATGTACCTCCCCAATAACCCTTCTAAACAAATTTCCTAACTTATATGTTCCACTGCGATTTAAGTGAAGGCCATCTGAGCGCAGATCCCTATCTCCTACCCACCCATTAGGGTCTAGAAATCTCACTCCCACTTTCCCCACATACCCACTCCCACTCATGTAAATCCCCTAACACCTTCCAGTCAGTATCCCTCCTACACAGTATTCCACTGATAACAATCTCCGCTTCCTTAAACTTCACCCGTGCTGCATTTACCAGGTTCCACACATCCTTAACTATGTTGGTTCTTATACCTGCCTGTCTTACGTTGTTAGTACCAACGTGAAACACTACCAAATTCTCCTTCCCCTCCGCCTTCCCTTCTACTTTCCTCAACATCTGCCTTAACCTAATTCCTGAATAACACTCTACCCTGGTACCCTTTCCTCATCACACTTTCCCGACATCTCTAACGATGGAATCCCCCATTACCAGAGCCTCAAACCTACCCGCCTCATTTGATCCCCTCCCCTCCTGGTCAGTCCTATTTCCACACTTCTCAGCAACAGTTCTTTGTTCCTCATCTTCCCTCGGTTGTTCTACCTGCAGTGACTCGTACAGATTTCTCACAGACGCCCGTCCTGAATTCTGATCCTGAATGGAGCCCTTAGCCTGCAATCTCTTTCCCCTTAAAACATTACATCACCTGTCTTCTACAACACCCCCCACCCCCCTTCCTTCACATCCCTCTTTTACACGTACTGCATTCTGTACACAGTTTGAGGGAGGCCTACTTTCCTTCCTTTCCTCTGAGAGAATCCTAATTATCTCCCTCACACTCTCCAACTCCTCCCTCATACTCCTTAATATCTGGCCACACCTACAGTTCCTACACTTGCACTCCTTAGTCATTTTTTACTGAATAATGAAAAGAAAAGGAAAAATAAGATAACTTATTCTGTGCAAAAAAATGTAAGGGTAGAAATATTGTCTAGGATAGTTCACAAAGATCACACGACAATACGTTAATTAATATAGGCTATTACTACACTACAATACTACTTAATTGTACGATTCTTTATTCCTACAACACCCTCACACGATAAAAATTGCTGTTAATGACCGGAAACAGGGAATAATACACAGGAATTACACAATTAGTAACTGCACTTAAGTCTACCCTAATTACAACAGAATTCTAGTAAGAGAGTTACTACAGATACCGCACATACTATAATACACAAATATTTCACAGTAATAGAATAAACACACCATTTTCTAATAAGATACTATGAAAATGAAATGGCGTATGGCTTTTAGTGCCGTGAGTGTCCGAGGACATGTTCGGCTCACCAGGTGCAGGTCTTTTGATTTGACTCCCGTAGGCGGCCTGCGCATCATGATGAGGATGGAATGATGATGAAGACAACACATACACCCAGCCCCCGTGCCAGCGAAATTAACCAACGATGGTTAAAATTCCCGACCCTGCCAGGAATCGAACCCGGGACCAGCACGCTAACCATTTAGCCATGGAGCCTGACATAAGATACTATAATACACTACAATAATTTTAAACTACGTTCAGACGTATTCTAATTACAACTGGTTATTACCAAGCACGAACAGAAAAGGAAATTACAATTAAAGTTCGAAATTCGAAAAGTTACTCAAAATAATAGAATAAGCATTAAGTTACTATACTACACTACAATAATGTTTAAACTACGTTCAGACGTAGCCTATTCTAATTACAATAGCTTTTTACTGAGCACAAATGGAAATGAAAATTCCAATTAGGCCTAAAGTTAGATATTCGCAAGAACTACCCGTACTCAAGGATTACCAACAAAGTTAAACACGTAGACAGATTAATATCAGTACTACTTTATTCTAGTATGCTGTAATAAAAATGAAACCTGCCGTTTGCGCACACAAATACACACGAATATAACAGGCACGATACTACGTAATATACTTTATCTACACTCCAATTCTCAAATGAAATGTGGTTATGTGATCATTACAGACGGTGGATTAGTATTATTTTCCCTACTAAGCGGGACGGAGAATAAAACGTGTCCTTAAATGGTGAAAAATATGAGGTTGTTTACAAAAATTTCTCAGAAGTACTTCTGCCTAAATTACGCCAGGGACTTGGATTCCAATTATTGGGATGCAGGAACTACGTTATTAGCTAACCGCTCATAAATACTGAAGATCGACGGCGTGAAATATAAATTACGGATAATTGAACTGCCTACTCGGAACTACAAATGATCAGAATACAAGAATCAGCTGATTTTGTTTATACTTTCTTGATACACTACACCATTTGTTCACTACTGTAACCAACAATGCCAATATTTGAATACGAAAAGCGACAATAACCAGTAACAATAGGACTGTTAAATATTTCGCCAGTGAAATACTGTATATTCTGTTGAAATCCTTTCTTTAAACAAAATTTACAGCATTATCGCGTTATTTAAAGAAGTCATTACCTTCGTGATAGGTGGAACCGTGGAACTTATTTGAAATGAAAAACCCTACAACCTGTTTTCCAATCATTGACCAGGTCAGGGATGGAATGAATCATATATAGGCTATTAGTACGATGAGGTCGTCACTCCCAAAGTGATTTGTTAATGACTGATAGATGCCATGAAATGAGAATGGAGAGTGTTGCTGGAATGAAAGATGACAGGGAAAACCGGAGTACCCGGAGAAAAACCTGTCCCGCCTCCGCTTTGTCCAGCACAAATCTCACATCGAGTGACCGGGATTTGAACCACGATATCCAGCGGTGAGAGGCCGAAGCCTTGCCGTCTGAGCCAGGGAGACCTTTGCTATTTGAAATATCCTGTCAAGGTAGGCAACCTTTTGGCAAGACTATAACCGCTGCCGAAGTTAAGACTCTTTTTAATATCCCGTCCTGGTAAGTATTTTATCAACAAACTTACTGATATTTTAATAATAATATTAAAAAGAAAGAGGTATTTCTTCTTTCACGCAGTCCTAAATTACAGGTTGTTATCTAGTGGACGCCTACGGAACTACTCAGTGTGAAAATTGTAAATAAATGCCACTAATCGCAGATTACTACAAACAAACAGTGAACGCCAATATTTGTGGAACTAAATGTAAAAAACACACACACACACATTTTGCTAAATTTCTACAACTATGAACTACTTTATCACAGAGATAAAACAGAGCTCTTGGAACAGCCAACCACTCGCTAGCGCATCCAACATCGCTTGCCACGACTGTCGCCACGTCCAGACCGATTAAAAGTTCCAATGTCCGAGCTCGATAGCTGTAGTCGCTTAAGTGCGGCCAGTATCCAGTATTCGGGAGATAGTGTGTTCGAACCCCACTGTCGGCAGCCCTGAAGATGGTTTTCCGCCACGACCGCTTCCTAACCACTCCTGGCCCTTTTCTGTCCCATTGTCGCCATAAGACCTATCTGTGTCGGTGCGACGTAAAACCACTTGCAAAAAAAGGTTACAATGACTTTCTGTTTCAGCCTTTCCCAACCGCCTTGACATGGAAGAATTCGTGCTTTGTCTGGCTGTGTGGAACAGCTGGTGTAACGTGCACTTTCCGTACCGAAGTTTGTGGAATCGAATCCCAGTACTGTCAATGGACATTTACAAGTAATGTCACAAAAGCTATTTCCAGCAGAAATTCGGGGACTCGAAGACGGTTAGCAGTTAAAAAGTCGTTAGACACAACGTTGTGATATGCATAAATCAGAAACTAAGTTTTCCAAATTAATTTATGGGAATTAATATGCAGTCCGCTGCAACTTATGTACACGGTGAAGTGTAGTTTCACTCGTACTGACTGGTAACTGTTCCAACGTATTCTAGCCTCAGCAGAAGTACGAAAATGGATGAACTGAAAGAAAGATCAAAAGCTTTTTTTTTTGTCGCACCGACACAGATATGTCTTACGGCGACGATGGGATAGGAAAGGCCTAGGAATTGGAAGGAAGCGTTCGTGGCCTTAATTAAGGTACAGCCCCAGCATTTGCCTGGTGTGAAAATGGGAAACCACGGAAAACCATCTTCAGGGCTGCCGACAGTGGGGCTCGAACCCACGATCTCCCGATTTTTTTTGTTAGGGGCTTTACGTCGCACCGACACAGATAGGTCTTATGGCGACGATGGGATAGGAAAGGCCTAGGAGTTGGAAGGAAGCGGCCGTGGCCTTAATTAAGGTACAGCCCCAGCATTTGCCTGGTGTGAAAATGGGAAACCACGGAAAACCATTTTCAGGGCTGCCGATAGTGGGATTTGAACCTACTATCTCCCGGATGCAAGCTCACAGCCGCGCGCCTCTACGCGCACGGCCAACTCGCCCGGTGATCTCCCGATTACTGGATACTGGCCGCACTTAAGCGACTGCAGCTATCGAGCTCGGTAAAGATCAAAAGAGAAGGTGGCATGCGACATATGAAACTGCACCTGTAATTGAGGGTATTTTTAAATCGTCCTTGGAATTGACGAAAACACCTAGTGATGATCTAGAGATAACTTAAGAACTTCGTTTTTTTAATTAGCTTTACGTCGCACCGACACGGATGGTTCTTATGGCAACGATGTCATAGGGCAAGTCAAGGAGTTGGAAGGAAGCGGCCGTGGCCTTAATTAAGGTACCGCCTCAGCTTTTGCCTGATGTGTAAATGGGAAACCACGGGAAACCATCTTGGGGTGGCCGACAACGGAGTTCGAACATACTATCTCCCGGATGCAAGCTCACAGCTGTGCGCCCCTTAGCGCACGGTCAACTCGCCCGATCTCCACAGAAAATTAATACCATTAAATTGTAGCCTACCTTCATTATTTACTTTTGGCAAAATATACTTTTATTTTGTTGAATTTATTTTGAGTCAAAAACATCCTACTCGAACAGAAACCTTTCCCTTTTCGTGTGTCCTTCCAAGAAATGAATCTGAAATATGAATTATATATTTGTTCAACTGAGTAGTATTGTAAAATTTAACCTTTATTATAAAGTACATCCAGTAAATTAATTATTGTATCCGAAGAAATTTCTCTTTCAGTTGATATTTCCGGGTTCCGATGAGAAAAACAATAGTGTTATTGTTTTTTTATATCCCGCAAACTACTTTTATGGTTCTGGAAGACGCATTGGTGTCAAAACGTTCGTCCTACCAGAGTTCTTTTACGTGCCGGTAAACCTACCGACGCCGGCATATTTGAGCACCCTCGAACACCACTGGACTAAACCACTCAACCTGGAATGTATTCCCCTCATCCAAGAAAAACCATATCTTGTCACCAACAGAATCTCAATTTTATTTAATTTACAGTACCTTCGTGACGTACAAAGAGAATTCTGCCTTAACGTTGACTCGTTTGGAACACTACGAATAGCAATTTCTTTAAAACTTCGTCTCAAGTGTATATTTCGTAATTTTTAACACGATGTTTAAACATTTGACCGACATTTAAACCTCTTAAAATTTCGATCCGACGTTCGACGTACACGAAGAATTAAAATAATGGTTGTTTACAAGCAATAATACTGCGTAGTCTCTTTTGCACAAGTATCCTTAAATAGTTAACAAGCTTCGAAGTATTACAGAGTTGCTGGACGTTAAACAGTTCTTCGAGAGTAACATTTACTTCATGTGACCAATAACTGGTACCACCGCCACTATATTTCTATCACCAAACTCTAGTATTTCCTGCCACTTCAGTTCTTCACTTTACCCACAATGAAATTAAACTCAGGAGTATGAAAACTACCCGGATGTATAAGATTATGACAATGCAGAGCCGTAAGAGAAAAATAATTCATAACCATATTTCATAAAAAGCGAGGACCAAAACACTTTCTCATTGAATTTTCTACGAGAATAAGCGGGAATTGTACTGTCCAGTGAGGTTAAAGTATTCGAGAAGATCATATGATATACATGAACTTTTAGATAATTGGATTGTAGGAGGAAGAAGAGGAGAATGTTGCGACGTGAAGTTTTTTTTTTTTTTTTTTGCTAGGGGCTTTACGTCGCGCCGACACAGATAGGTCTTATGGCGACGATGGGATAGGAAAGGCCTAGGAGTTGGAAGGAAGCGGCCGTGGCCTTAATTAAGGTACAGCCCCAGCATTTGCCTGGTGTGAAAATGGAAAACCACGGAAAACCATTTTCAGGGCTGCCGATAGTGGGATTCGAACCTACTATCTCCCGGATGCAAGCTCACAGCCGCGCGCCTCTACGCGCACGGCCAACTCGCCCGGTGCGACGTGAAGTACACATGCAAGTTAATGAAATGGGAGCTCAGCTGAAGTGATAATACTTGCTGCTGCTCACTATAGTTTATAATGTTGTATGGAGATATTACGTATGGATTATCTCTACAGCAATAGATATCCCTGCTCATATTTTAGTAGACACTTGAAGGTGGCTTGCAGACCTATCACTGTTAGCCATTCAGTGACTAGGAGGAGTGCGCACGCGCGCGTGTGTGTGTGTGTGTGTGTGTGTGTGTGTGTGTGTGTGTGTGTGTGTGTGTGTGTGTGTGTGTGCGCGTTTGAATAAGTTACAGTTGCAGTTTGCAAGTTCCTCGCAGGTACACTTTTTCGTTTGCTTTACGTCGCACCGACACAGATAGGTTTGGCGAATGAAGGTGGAAAGGCCTAGGAAAGGGAAGGAAGAGGCCGTGGCCTTATTTAAGGTACAGCCCCAGGATTTGCCTGGTGTGAAAATTGGAAACCACGGAAAACCATCTCCACAGCTGCCGACAGTGGGGTTCGAACGCATTATCTCCCGGATGCGAGCTCACAGCTGCGCGCCTCTAACCGCACGGCCAACTCGCCCGGTGTGTTGTGGGTTTGTATCAACATGGGAAGTGAATTATATTTTGTTACTTACTGTAAACTAAAGTCTGATAAAATATTAAATGTGAGAAACATACAATACCATGCGCTCATACTACTATTTTTTTACGTGACTACAATTTGCCCATTATTAGTAATAGCAATGCCTCATGCCATTACAATTAGCATAAAATATGAATAAGGTGATCACTCTTCAGTATATTTTGACCGTAGTCAAGTGTTTGAATAACAATGCAGATTGTGTACTGTAGTAGTAGATGCCAGAAGGGAGTATTTTCTTTTACAGTAAAGTATGAGCTAGTGTGTGTGAAAGACAAGTTTTCCTTTAAAATGTTACTTTTAGGCCTTGGTTTGCTACAGTCAAGTTCAATTTGTATGTATCATTTGAATCATGTTGCAAAATATTCTCAAGAATATGCACCGCTGCTTAGATACATCGATAATAGAACACACGGTGCGCGAAATGCGGGTGTATAATAGCGAAACAGGACAAACGCCTTTATCCGTGCTCATACTCGAACTGGCAGCAGATACATCGCACGGTTTAACAGTTTTATACATTGACCCTGAGCTACGTTTGCCGGCTAGGGGAGGGTTTCACAGAGACGTAGAATATCTGAGTGAACGCGATGGTAAGCAAAGCAAGTAGGAGCAAGGAGATCGTCGACCGCATCGGAGAGCGGAGCCGGCAGTGACCCAACGGCCATTCAACTCTCCTGTTCTGTAGCTAGTCGGCAACTGACCTTCCAAATACACAGTACACAAAGCGTCCACACATCTCTGTTACTCTGCCGTCATGTAACAGCAGCTTGCATTCCAGAGATTACGGCAATTTGTAAACAATTTAATAAAATTTAACAACTGCATATACAACAATATATACAAGTTGGGACAAAACCAGCAGCCTCTTCGTTCCATTGTATTACTACTGAAATATTATTTTGGTTGTCAATATGCGACAGAAGTGGGATATGAGAATGGGTGATAATGAACTAGTTCGCAGTTAAAGGATAAAAATATTATTGATCTTTGGAAACAGTATAATGTAAATTCCAAGTTAACGAGAAGAACCACATATACGTTACGTGAACCGGAGTTCATAAATAAAGATAACTCACAACGTGAAAAAAGGACTACAATATCTGCAAGCAAACACGTATCTGAATTTTTGTTATGCGAGAATGAAATCACAAACAGGTCTATATTCTCGATGGGGAAACCAATGGACCGGCAACTCCAAACTCTTATGCCATTGGAGAACTTCATAAAAATAAAACATGACGTAATTTCTAGCTAGACAAGAGTATTAGAATGTACGCGTTTTCCAATTCGAGAGAGAGAGAGAGAGAGAGAGGGGGGGGCACGCGTGTCTGTAGATTTACTGCATGATAAAGAAAGTTTGTTGGGAAGGGTATTAAACTCCGTACGGCTCTACTTCTAAATTGACGTTTTAGCACATTTTGGCTCTGTCTGGTGGTTATGCGCTGAAGCATAGACATCCAACCAATCCCAAGCTGCCATTCATATCGATTTATATCGGCAGAGCACGATCTCGAAACCCAGTTGCCAACTCTAATATTTACATTCGCCATGTGGTTAACCTATCTCGCTCAGCGTGTATGGTATTCGGTACTATTCGCGATCTTTTGCATTTTCCTTCAATATTTAGTGTGTTTTTCATATTGTTGGGGGGTTCCAGTGACTCTGAGATCAGTAGAGTGTTCCCTTTGTAGACCACAACCTCCTTTCTGTGCCAGCTATTAGCCGTTAGTGATGTATTATTTCCTCATTCTCTTTTATTGTTAATAATATATTCTCTTTTATTGTTAATAATATATTCTCTTTTAGAGCCAGATATTGTTAGAAAGTATAGTTCTTGTGAATTTGTTTTCAATCCATATTCATTCGTTTTTCTGAGTACGGTATTACAATTTAAAAGGGCTTTTTACCGCGGTCATATTGCATCAGCTGTTCTCGCAGGCGTAGCGCGCTGGCAACAGGGGGAAGGCGATGCTCATTTGTTTTGCGAAACTTCAATTTAGAAGTAAGGCCGTGCGGAGTATAGGGAGGTACGTTCAGGGAAACGGGGTGGTCTAGGGAGCGGCGATAAGGCTACAGGAATCTGGAAGTAAAGTAGGGATGACTTAAAAATGTCAGTGTAGAACTGTAGAAGTATTGTACAGAAAGAAATAGAATTAAGTAATTTAATGGATATATACTTACCAGATACTGTAATAGGAGTTGAATCATGACTGAGAAATGATAATGGATGCAGAAATTTTGTCTCACGGAACTGGAGTGTGTATAGTACGCGAACCTTTTCTTGAGCCCTGAGCTCCATAGTGCTAAATGGGAACTTGGGTTCAAGAAAAGGTTCGCGTACTATATAGAAGAGAGATGATACGAATGGTAGGAGGGGAGTATTAATTCTGGTGAAAGAAGAATTTGTAAGCTACGAAAGAGTTAAAGATGACAAACATGAAATTCTAGGTGTAAGGCTCATTTCTAAAGAAAATAGGCAACTTGGTGTCTTTGGAGTGTACAGACCGGGAAAGTGTAGCGATGACGCCGATTCAGAATTATTTGGTGAGATAACCATGTGGGAAACGACATGGAAAGGGATATGATTGTAGCGGGAGATCCTGATTTACCACATATCAATTAAATTGGGAAGGTAATGCGAACGACACGAAGCTTGACCAACAAATGGCAAATACGTTCATATGGAGTGCACGACAGCTGATTCAGAAAGGTATGGAGCCGACGTGTTGTTTTTTTTTTTTTGCTTTACGTCGCACCGACACAGATAGGTCTTACGGCGAAGATGGGATAGGAAAGGCCCTAGGAATGGGAAGGAAGTGGCCGTGGCCTTAAGGTACAGCCCCAGCATTTGCCTGGTGTGAAAATGGGGAACCACGGAAAACCATCTCCAGGGCTGCCGACAGTGGGGTTCGAATCCACTATCTCCCGGATGCAAGCTCACAGCTGCGCGCCCCTAACCGCACGGCCACCTCGCCCGGTGATGGAACCAACTAGAGGGGGAAAAATTCTTGACGCGGTGCTGATAAAACCAGATGAGCTCTATAGAGAAACTGAAGTAATAGATGGTATTAGTGATCATGAAGCTGTTTTTGTCGTAGTTAAAAATAAATGTGATAGAAAGGAAGACCTTAAAAGTAAGACAATTGGGCAGTACCATATGGCTGATAAAACAGCCATGGAGTTTTTAAAAAGTAACTATGATCAGTGGAAAACGGTAAATAAATATGTAAACATACTCTGGGATGGGTTTAAATCAATTGTTGAGGAATGTGAAAATAGGTTTGTACATGTACAGGTGGTAAGCAATGGTAAATACAAATCTTATTATAATAGAGAAAGAAAGAGACTAAGAAGGAGGTGCAGATTGGAAAGAAATAGAGTTAGAAATGGCTGTGGAAGTAAGGAGAAATTGAAGGAACTTACTAGTAAATTGAATCTAGCAAAGAAGTTAGCTAAAGATAACATGATGGCAAACATAATTGGCAGTCATACAAATTTTCGTGAAAAATGGAAGGGTGTGTATAGGTACTTTAAGGCAGAAACAGGTTCCAAGAAGGACATTCCAGGTATCATTAATGAACCAGGGAAGTGTGTATGTGAGGATCTTCAAAAGACAGAAGTATTCAGTCATCAGTATGTAAAGATTGGTCACAAGGATAATGTCCAGGTAGAGGAGGTGACAAATGCTACGGAAGTATTCAAATTTACAAATGATAATGACATTTACAATATAGATACATAATTATTATAGACCGTTATACCTTTCAGCGTTCAGCCTGCAAGCCTCTGTGAATTTACTAAACGTCGCCACAATCCTCTAATTGCAACTAGTGCTGTGGCCTCATTTAGTTATATACCTCTTATCTTTAAATCGTTAGAAACTTAGTCTAACCATCGTCGTCTTGGTGTCCCTCTACTTCTCTTACCCTCCATAACAGAGTCCATTATTCTCCTAGGTAATCTATTCTCCTCCATTCGTCTCACATGACCTCACCACCGAAGCCGGTTTATGCGTACAGCTTCATCCATTGAGTTAAATTCCTATCCGGGAGATAGTAGGTTCGAATCCTACTATCGGCAGCCCTGAAGATGGTTTTCCGTGGTTTCCCATTTTCACACCAGGCTGTACCTTAATTAAGGCCACGGCCGCTTCCTTCCAACTCCTAGGCCTTTCCTATCCCATCGTCGCCATAAGACCTATCTGTGTCGGTGCGACGTAAAGCCTCTAGCTAGCGAGTTAATTCCTAACTTAGCCTTGATTTCCTCTTTCCGACTGCCCCCTGCCATTGTTGTCGCCTGTTTGTACCAGCAATCATTCTCGCTACATTCATGTCTGTCACTTCTAACTTATGAATAAGATATCCTGAGTCCACGCAGATTTCGCTCCCGTAAAGCAAAGTTGATCTAAAAACAGACCGATGTAAAAATCGTTTCGTACGAAAGCTGACTTCCTTCTTACAGAATACTGTTGATCGCAACTGCGAGCTCACTGCCTTAACTTCACTACACCTTGATTCAATCTCACTATATTACCATCCTGGGAGAACACACATCCTAAATACTTGAAATTATCTACCTGCTGCAGCTTTGCATCACCAATCTGACAATCAATTCCCTCAGATTTCTTACCTACTGACATCAATTTAGTCTTCGAAAGCCTAATTTTCATACCATACTCATTGCACCTATTTTCAAGTTCCAAGATTTTAGACTGGAGGCTTTCGGCGCAACCTGCCATTAAGGCCAAGTCGTCAGCATAGGCCAGACTGCTTACTACATTTCCACCCAACTGAATCCCTCCCTGCTACTTTATACGTTTCAGCAGATGATCCATGTAAACTACGAACAGCAAAGGTGAAAGATGACAGCCTTGTTCAACCCCTGTAAGCATCCTGTATAAAGAACTCATTCTACCATCAATTCTCACTAAATCCCAATTGTCAACTTAAATGCCTTTGATTGATTTTAATAATCTACCTTTAATTCGATAGTCCACCAGTACCGCGAACATCTTTTCCCTCGGTACCCTGTCATATGCTTTCTCTAGATCTACGAAATATAAACACAGCTGCCTATTCCTCTCGTAGCATTTTTCAATTACCTGGCGCATACAGAAAATCTGATCCTGACAGCCCCTCTGTGGTCTGAAACCACGCCGGTTTTCATAAAACTTTCTCAACCACTGATTGCACCTTCCCTTCCAAGATGCCAGTGAATACTTTGCCTGTATACTAATCAATGAGATACCTCGATAGCTGTTACAATCCTTCCTGTTCCCTTGCTAATAGATAGGTGCAATCACTACTTATGTCCATTCTGAAGGTACCTTACCAACACTCCATGCTAATCTTTCCACTCTATGAAGCAATTTCGTCCCTGCCTTCCCACTATACTTCACCATTTCAGGTCTAATTTCATCTATTCCTGCTGCTTTATGACAATGGAGTTATTTACCATCCTTTCCACTTCCTCAAGCGTAATTTCACCATCATTTTCCTCCTCCCCGTGAGCTTGGCTGTTCGCAACACCACCAGCAAGATTTCCTTTTACGTTAAGAACATGTTCAAAATATTCCCTCCATCTCTTCCCTGGGATCTATTATGAGTTCACTTGAATTACCCAAAGCACTGTTCATTTCCTTTTCCCCTCCCTTCCTAAAATTCGTTATTACTGTCCAGAAACTGACATTTACATTTACAGTACGATATACAAGTTGAAAACTAGAAAATCAGCTGGAAATTATAAGATTTCTGGGTATATACTAAACACAATTGGTTGGGATATAGTACCATATCCCAAGTACTTATTTGATTATTGTTTACATGAAGGAGCTATACCAAATAAATGGAGAGTTCCTATAGTAGCCCATGAGTATAAAGGAAAGGGTGATAGACATCAAGCTGAAAATTACAGGCTAGTAAGTTTGACATGCGTTGCATGTAAGCTTTGGGAATGCATTGTTTCTGACTACTGTATATTAGACATGTTTGCGAAATTAATAACTGGTTCTATAGAAGGCAGTTCGGGTTTAGGAAAGGTTACTCCACTGAAGCTCAACATGTAGGATTCCAGCAAGATATAGCATATATCCTGGATTCAGGAGGTCAAATGGACTATCGCGATTGACCTGTCTAAAACAACTGATAGGGTGGATCATGGGAGACTACTGGCAAAAATGAGTGCAACTGGACTAGACAAGAGAGTGACTGAATGGGCTGCTATATTTCTAGAAAATAGATCTCAGAGAATTAGAGTAGGCGAGGCTTTATCTGACCCTGTAATAATTAAGAGGGGAATTCCTCAAGGCAGTATTATTGGACATTTATGTTGTTTATATATATATACACTAGCAAGATACCCGTGCTTCGCTACGGTATTATACTGAAATTTATAATTGAATGCTTATTGTTTTAGATATATAATCCGACGAAATTCGCGATCTGACTCGTTTTCTGCGAGAATCCACCAAAATTCCCGATCTGACTGGTTTTCTATTATTTTACGGCTCGTTTCCTCCCATTTTTCAATCTTCATTTCCAGCAATCAATTTCGTACTTCCCGGGCTAGGCTCAGGTATTCCTCCCGTTCAGATGGGTCCGTAAATCTTTGCCATCTTTTCCTATAATCATTTTTAATATGGATGAAATCCTTCAAGAGATCCGGCGTGGTGTCATATTGGGTGCCTTGGCGGCACTGAACCCGCGGCCGGACTGCATTCTTAGTCATTACCCGTCCAGGAGCCGTTTCCAGCGCGGTCCGCACATTTGACGACGGTCCGGATTATTATTATTATTATTATTATTATTAGTATTATTATTATTATTATGTGTTGCTAGAATGGCTGATGACAGGGAAAACCAGAGTATCCGGAGAAAAACCTGTCCCGCCTCCGTTTTGTCCAGCACGAATGTCACATGGAGTGAACGGGATTTGAACCACGGAACCCAGTTGTGACAGGCCGGCGCGCTGCCGCCTGAGCAACGGAGGATCCTTTTAAGTACATTAATAACAGTAAAATCAATTGGTCTCACCTCCTTCTACACCCCACCGCCGTTAAGTTTATTTACCGCCACCCCACCTCCAAAAAAATTAAAAGAATGCTTGTTTCTTTATGTTTAAGGGAGATTCCAAACACCAATGTTCACGTCTATTACCTTCAGTTTTGAGATATAAGTATCCCAATAAAAATAATTTACTTTCTGCACTTCATATCACAATACTCCCCTCCCCCCAAGTGAATTTTCCCGCAAAAAATACTTGTTTCTTTAATAGTAAAGGATCTTCTTAAATACCAATGATCACGACTCTAACTTCTTCAGTTTTTGATTTATGTGTCCTCATGAAAGGAATTCAACTCCTTTACACTCCCGCCCTCCAAGATGGTTTCGCCACCAAAACGCGCTTTTCTTTGTTTTTAAAGGAGATCCAAATACGAATTTTCACGTCTGTAACAACTTTAGTTTTTATTAGATGTATGTATTCTCATACAATTAAGCCAATTAATTTTTCAATTCTTCCCCCCCCCCCCCTTCATTGGATTTTCCGACAATACGTGTTTCTTTACTTTTAAAGCAGATCGCAAATATCAAATTTCACGTCTGTAACGTCTTCATTTTTGTGATATCAGTAGCCTAATTAAAAGAATTCAACACCATTTTCAGTCACTTTTACCACCTCCCTCCACCCAAGTGGTATTTCCGAAAACTAAAAACACACGTTTCTTTATGTTTAATAGAGATAAACAATACCTTAACTTCTATAACATGTTAAGTTTTTTTAGATATACTGTAAAAATTCTCGTTTTAAAATTTCACCCATTTTGAGTTCCCCTTAAGTGGAGTTTCCAAAAACAAATCACCTATGTTTATTTACATTTACAGGAGATTCCAAACACCCACTTTTTACGTCTGTAACATTTTACGTTTCCAAGATATTCTGTAGATATAGTCTTTCAAAAATTCACCCCAATTTGTCACTCCTGTTTAACAGCCATTAATTGGATTTTCCCCAAATCTAAGAATTACGTGTTTCTTTATTTTTAAAGGAGATCCCATATACAAATTTTCAGTTCTGTAATATCTTTCGTTTCTGAGATATATGTATCCCCATTAAAGGCATTCAACCCATTTTTCACCCCTTTTACACCCCTCCTATTAGGATTTACAGGAAACAAAAAAATACGTGTTCCTTTATTTTTAGAGGAGATTCTAACTACCAATTTTTACATCTGTAAATTTTAAAGTTTTAAGATGTAGACGCACTCATTTTAAAAAAATCACCCCCCCTTTTCACCCCCCAATATTTGGATTTTCCAAAAACGAAAAAACTACGTGTTTCTTTACTTTTAAAGTAGATCCAAAATACCAATTTTCAGGTCTGTAATATCTTCAGGTTCTGAAATATAAGTAGCCTCATTAAAGGCATTCAACCCATTTTTCACCCTTTTACACCCTTCCTATTGGGATTTTCCGAAAACAAAAGAATACGTGTTTCTTTATTTTTAATGGATATTCTAAATACGAATTTTTACATCTATAAACTTTAAAAGTTTTGAGGTATAGATACACTCATTTTAAAAAATCACCCCCTTTTCACCCCCCCATTAATTGGATTTTCCACAAACAAAAAAATACGTGTTTCTTTATTTTTAAAGGAGATCCCAAACACCAATTTTCAGGTCTGTAATATCTTCAGGTTCTGAGATATAAGTATAAAGGCATTCAACCCATTTTCACCCCTTTTCACTCCTCCTATTGCGATTTTCCGAAAACAAAAAAGTACGTGTTTCTTTATTTTTAATGAAGATTGTAAATACCAATTTTTACATCAGCAAATTTTAAAAGTTTCGAGATATCGATTCACTCATTTTAAAAATTCACCCCCTTTTCACCCTCCCATTAATTGATTTTCCAAAAACCAAAAAATACGTGTTTCTTTATTTTTAAAAGAGATCAAAAGTACCAATTTTGAGGTCTGTCATATCTTCAGTTTCTGATATATAAGTACCGGTATCCTGATTAAAGGCATTCAACCCATTTTCCCCCATTTTCACCCTTTTTCACCCCTCCTATTGGGATTTTCTGAAAACAAAAAAATACGTGTTTCCTTATTTTTTAAGAAGATTCTAAATACACAATTTTCACATCTATAAACGTTTAAAGTTTTGAGATATAGATACACTCATTTTAAAATTTCATCCCCCCTTTTCACCCCCTTACCGAAGGAATATCCAAAAATCCTCTCTTAGCGAGTACCTACATCATAATGTGAATATATCCCCAAAATTTCATTTCTTTATGTCCAGTAGTTTTGGCTCGGCGATGATGAATCAGTCAGTCAGGACAAGCTATTTTATATATATATAGATGATATGTGTAAAGAAGTGGAATCTGAGATACGGCTTCTTGCGGATGACGTTATTCTGTATAGAGTAGGCTAATAAATAAGTTACAAGATTGTAAGCAACTGCAAAATGACCTCGATAATGTTGTGAGATGGACAGCAGGCAATGGTAAAATGATAAACGGGGTTAAAAGTCAGGTTGTGAGTTTCACAAATAGGAAAAGTCCTCTCTGTTTTAATTACTGCGTTGAAGGGGGTGAAAGTTCATTTAGCGGATCATTGTAAGTATCTAGGTGTTAATATAAGGAAAGATCTTCATTGGGGTAATCTCATAAATGGGATTGTAAATAAAGGGTACTGATCTCTGCACATTGTTATGAGGGTGTTTAGGGGTTGTAGTAAGGATGGAAATGAGGGGTCATATAAGTCTCTGGTAAGACCCCAACTAGAGTATGGTTCCAGTGTATGGGACCCTCACCAGGATCACTTGATTCATGAACCGGAAAAAATCCAAAGAAAAGCAGCTCGATTTGTTCTCGGTGACCGGGTGAGTTGGCCGTGTGGTTAGGAGCGCGCGGCTGTGAGCTTGCATCCGGGAGATAATGGGTTCGAATCCCACTGTCGGCAGCCCTGGAGATGGTTTTCCGTGGTTTCCTATTTTCACACCAGGCAAATGCTGGGGCTGTAGCTTAATTAGGGTCACGGCCGCTTCCTTCGAACTCCTAGGCCTTTCTTATCCCATCGTCGCCATAAGACCTATCTGAGTCGGTGCGACGTAAAAGCCACTAGCAAATGTTCTGGGCGATTTTCGACGAAAGAGTAGCGTTACAAAAATGTTGCAAAGTTTGCGCTGGGAAGACTTGGGTGAAAGAAGACGAGCTGCTTGACTAAGTGATTTGTTCCGAGCTGTCAGCGTAGAGATGGCGTGGAATGACATTAGTAGGCGAATAAGTTTGAGTGATATCTTTAAAAG
Source organism: Anabrus simplex (assembly GCF_040414725.1). Taxonomy (NCBI): domain Eukaryota; kingdom Metazoa; phylum Arthropoda; class Insecta; order Orthoptera; family Tettigoniidae; genus Anabrus; species Anabrus simplex. Next base: position 490,088,936 of record NC_090266.1, read on the forward strand.
TAGGAAAGATCACAATATGAAGATAAAGTTGGAAAACTTGGGGCAAATATTCGTTTATAGGAAGGGGAGTTAGGGATTGGAATAACTTACCAAGGGAGATGTTCAATACATTTACAATTTCTTTGAAATAATTTAAGAAAAAGCTAGGAAACAACAGATAGGGAATCTGACCTAAATGCAGATCAGTATTGATTGATTGATTGTTGTTGTTGTTGTTGTTGTTGTTGTTGTTGTTGTTACTCAACTTCCTCCGGCATTTCGTAAGCAAAGCAAGCAAAGTCATTTCCGTAGAGGCTATGAAGGCCCTTGGAGAGGTGGAAGGTAAAGGCTTCCGCTATCCGTAACCTCGGCACTTGATGGGGAAGAGCGGTTAGCTCTACGGCCGGCCGCCTTTGGCCCCAGGAATTAACCAGGCAGTCATTTTTGGCTGAGTGAACCTCAGGGCCACATGCACCTCCGGAAGTGGAAATCCCATTTCTTAAATGGTACGACTTCCTGACGGGGATACGAACCGATGTCCTTCCGGGCGAACCGAGCACGCCTTTACCGCCTCGACCAGGCAGCCCCTAACCGGCATTTCGTAACGACTCGAAAACTAGACATTTTCAGTAAAATTGCAAAAAATCTGTAACGACCAAAGATGCGCTGAGTACACTCTGCTTCTGAAGCTGAAAATTTCTGTACGAAGTACAGGACATGAACACGTTCTAGCATCAGAATCATCATCATTTGTTGGAGAATGACGGAATAAGCAATGTTAAACACGCGAGAGGTCGCACCCGCGGCAATTTGTCGCACTTTTTAAATATTTGTTAATAATTTCGTTGCTAGCTGCTGTAGGGCTTAAGGCGCTCGTTTCATCCCTCCCCTCCCTGTCTCCCGCCTGACGTCGATTATCGTCAGTGTATTGCGTGCTGCATTCCGGAATAGTTTAAGTTTCATTCACCCTCGGGTCTTCTTCTTCTTCTACTTCTTCTTAATCTGTTTACCCACCAGGGTCGGTTTTTCCCTCGGACTCAGCGAGGGATCCCACCTCTACCGCCTCAAGGGCAGTGTCCTGGAGCTTCAGGCACTGAGTCGGGGATACAACTGGAGAGGATGACCAGTCTCTTCGCCCAGTCGGCCTCACCTGTTTTGCTGAACAGGGGCCTTGTGGGGGATGGGAAGATTGTAAGGGATAGACAAGGAAGTGGGAAGGAAGCGGCCGTGGCCTTATGTTAGGTACCATCCTGGCATTTGCCTGGAGAAGTGGGAAAAAACGGAAAAACACTTCGAGGATGGCTGAGGTGGAAATCGAACCCATCTCTACTCAGTTGACCTCCCGAGGCTGAGTGAACTCCGTTCCAGCCCTCGTACCACTTTTTCAAATTTCGTGGCAGAGCCGAGAATCGAACCCATGCCTCCGGGGGTGCCAGCTAATCACACTAACCACTACACCACAGAGGCGGCTCACTCTCACATCTGCCGCGGCAAATTGCCTTCGAGCGACCCCTCGAGTAGTGTATTCTTACATGACCATTTCCAAGAAAGTTTCTTAGGTGAAGTACATGAGGTTTTTGGTGGCTTTCAGTGAAGTGTGGTGCTGTAGTATTATCTTGAACTGTGACCAAATCATTCATTGAAATGTACAAATGCAAACGTTGAGGCAATTTGTTCACGCGCGACCTCTCGCGTTCTATAAAAACTCACGTAATTTTACCAGATTTTACATTTCATTAATTTTTTACATTGAGAAAATATTGTTATTGGGTAATTATGTTAGTACTAGTTGAAAGGCAGTTAAACAGGGTACATATTTATATTTTTATCACAGCATTCACTGCAAAAGGAAAATAGCAGCTCATTAGAATATATACATGTGTGTTTTTTGCTATTTGCTTTACGTCGCACCGACACAGATAGGTCTTATGGCGACGATGGGATAGGAAATGCCTAGGAATGGGAAGGAAGCGGCCGTGGCCTTAATTAAGGTACAGCCCCAGCATTTTTCTGGTGTGAAAATGGGAAACCACGGAAAACCATTTTCAGGGCTGCCGACAGTGGGGTTCGTACCCGCTATCTCCCGATTACTGGATACTGACCGCACTTAAGTGACTGCAGCTATCGAGCTCGGTCATTAGAATATTAAGCGTGAGCAATTTGCCTTCGTGAGACCTCTTGCGTGTTAATAAGCTACGTTTACACTAAGTGCAATTTCCTCGCGGAATAATTTCGCGAGGGTATTGAGCCTAGTGTAGACGCTCCCTCAACCCTGAGTAATTGCGTAGTAAGGGCCCTCACTGCGAGCCGGAGGTCAGTCTGTTTTTGTCCACGCATCAAAGGGTTTCGCTCATCGAATTTTTCTCAGTGTAAACGTTGTCCCCGTAGTTGCGCGAGGGATGAATCAAGAACAGTGCTTGCAGCTCATCGAGCTCTACAATAACAGAGATTTTATGTGGAATCCGAAAAACAAACTATTTCAATCGCAATAAAAGAAGATGCGTGGAAGGAAATTAGTTCTTAACTAAACTACTGGGATCATATCGAAGCGAAAGATCGAAAGAAAATAAGAGCAGAGTCACTGGATCAGGTGAGCAATTACTATTGGTTTATACTGCAAAATTGTGTCTTCATTACTTTTATGAGCCTACCGGTACCTATTTTGAAGCATTCTTCGGTCATTGTGAGGAACTTACACTGACCGGCACGAAAAACGCAACACTTCAATTTCTTACAAAAACTGAAATGTATTTTAACTTTACGACGCTTTTATGACACTAATCTACTATATGATGAAATATTGTAGTACGGTCCCATGTAGGTGCCAAACAATGAAAAAACAATGATATAAGAGTGACAATGGCGATTTTAAACAAATTAACTCAAAGGTAATGCACAGCTGCAGCGGCTGGAGGGACAAAACAATTTTCCACGTTGGCTGCAAAACCAGGCTTGTAGAAGGCGGCTCGCTCCACTCGGCTATTTTTCGCTATGAATTGCGCTCTGTTTTGGGTAGTGCGAAATTTCACTCGAAGTGAGTAAGTTTCGCCCGAGAGACTTTCGCGAGGGAGTTTAGCTAGTGTAAACGCAGCTATAAAGTACCGAATGGAGTGGCCGCGCGTTATCGCACTGCGGCTATAGAGCCAAGCTCTGCATCTGGGAGACAAGTGGGTTCGAATCCCACCGTCGTCTGTCCTGAGAATGGTTTTCTGTGGTTTCCCATTTTTATTTCCAGGCAAATGCTGGGACAGTTCCTATTCATAGGCCACAGCCGAATCGTTCCATCTCCTTAACCAGTTTCATTCACCATCACTCATTTCATCTCCATTAGCTTCTCAACTGCGATGGGCGTCAGGAAGGGTATGCCATGCCAAACATGCCATATAAATTCATCTCATATCATCCCCGACCCCATATCAAGAAACGGGACTAAGGTGTAAACATGCAGTAAGGATTGAAAATGATATATAACGATCTCGCTGATAGTAAGTGTCGACGAGTCTAATGGCCAAAATGTTATAGATTACAACACACAGAAATGTTCCATACAATATATATAGATACAGTCGAACCTCGATATCTCGAACCTCCATTACTCGAATTTTCAGTATCTCGAAGTAAATGAAATGTTCCGGCCGTTTGTCCTATTCTTCAAGTGTATTTATTTCTCTATTCGGTTACACGAATTTCTCGGTTTCTAGAAGCAAATATTTCCTCCCTAGAAGCAAAAAATACTCGGTAACTCGAATTTTGTGCAACATTAACTGTGCAATAGGGCATTTGTGGTTTGTGAGGAACAGTTAGCAAGTACAGAAATAGTTACAGTGATGATGGGAGGTAATATGACTGGTACCGAAAACCTAAAACTTCTAGTGATCGGAAAATCGGCGAAGTCTCGGGTGTGAATTAATCACCGGTCACGTACACGAAAGCAACCCCCGAAGTCGCGGATGACAAGCTCCATTTACGAATCTCGGCTGCGTGGTATTGACGAGAAGTTTCAACGTTAAGGCATGAAAGGTTAACATTAACAAACAGAAGAGAATAACGTGTTTTTTTTCCAAAGGTGTTAACGAAGGTATGTTTCTTTTTTCACTACTGTATGTACTGTATCCTGGCTTCTAAAAACTTACTTTAACCCTTTAATTGGCAGTTACCTGAATTTTGCAGGAAACATTTTCAAAGAATATTTCCTACACGAATTGAACTCTCTGAATGCTCTGATGTGTTCACAAACATTTATTTACATTATGTACAGAAGTTAGGGAATTTTTCTTGAGTGCAACACTACCGAAAAGTATCAATCAGTAATTTCGATAAAAATTCTTGTTGCATCAGAGCAACACTGCCTATTAAAGGGTTAATAAGGGTTATAATTAAAGTGATGCTGTAAAATAGATTTTGTATATTTTAAATACTGTTAATAATAATGTATACAGTATAAGTCCTTAGATATATATGATTCAATTACGTGCTGTACATGCTCAAAAACGGTTTTCTTTATATCTCGAAATTTCGATAACTCGAAATAAAATTTAGTTCCCGAGGTGATTCAAGATAACGAGGTTCCACTGTATATCAATAACAGTGTAGCCAACTTAGCGGATTTTCCGCTAAATTTAGCGGAATTAGAAGACTGTCGGCGGAGAAATATATCATTTAGCGGACAGCGGATTTTTTGGCAGAATTCTAAATTTATTACAGCGGAATTTAGCGTTTTATCCATTTGACTTTTTTAAAATTTGTACTCCAGTCTTTCTCCAAGCTATTCCGTATTTCTTATCAGGAGCTAGCAATCACATTAGGAAAACATGTTATTTGGAGTTGATATTATGAGATCATGGCATCATGAATTTGCAATGCATGGGGAAAGGGTACTTTTCTCTTAGTTGACGAATGACGACAGATAATGAAACTGTGAGAGAGCAACATTTATATTTATGCTATGAAGGAAGACCGTTTAATGAACTGGCCTGTTCTGTGTGTGGCCCTTGAGGTACGGGATTCACCTAGTTTGCACCCGGCACTAAAACACCTACAAGTTTTAGCTCGCCGGCAGGGGGTTAATTCCAGTGAAACTCATATCAGGTGAGTGCAGACGTTTATTATTATTATTATTATTATTATTATTATTATTATTATTATTATTATTATTATTATTATTAGAGATTGGATTTCTTGGCGGAATTTTAGCGGATTTTTAGTAGTATTTAGCGGATTTTGAACATATAAGTTGGCAACACTGATCAATAAGACTTAAGATTTGCTGCTTATACTTACGTGCCGTAACGGTACAGCATCCGGCTTCCAAGTTAGACAATAGTAGCTTGAATACGTGAATGACATCCAGATGTTCACACAAACGAGCACAAAACTTCAGCAGTGCATTCCTGAAGGGGAAGGGGATGCGACACTTCAGGTAACTGTACTACGCACGAACAAAATGAATCAGAAATGCTCTAAAACTGAGAGACAAGTTAAATAAGAAATCCTGCATTTCTTCGTTCTTTTCCTCCATTTTAAGGGAAATTTCTACAGGGAAAATTATCATGTTATTCAAATACCTACATTCGTAGAGCTGAAAAATATTCCCCGTATAACTCTTTATTGTTACGAAGACGACATAGGCATATGAAGTCTTCTTAGCAATACCGCACCCGTGGCGGTATTAATTACATTCATATATTTCAAAATCTTCCACTGCACTGAACATACCGACCGATTATTTCAAAAGAATTCAATATATTCGTATGAAATATATTTTCAATGAATAAAGTTGAACTACTGAATGTCCTTGTGCGTACGTAGTTTTCATGGATACTTAGGCGTACAGCCAATTCTGGGGAGCTATAAAGTTTTCTCCCAGCCAATAAAATTTACAAATAGGAACAATAAACCTCATGACGCTACAGGTCCGATGGGCCTGGGCCTACCAAGCGACTGCTGCTCAGTCCGAAGGCCGGCACATTATGAGGTGACATCGCTATCTCACCGTCAGATAGGTCCTCAATTGCAATCACGTAGGCTGGATAAATCTCGAACCCGCTTCATATCCAGGTTAAAATCGCTAATCTGGCCGGAAATTTAACCCGGGGCCCCCAGGTGAGAGGCACGAATGCTACACCTCCCCACGGGGTCGGCCACTAAAATTTACACCGATCATATTACATCATTCAATACTATAATTAACTGTTTATAACCTGTGTCGGTGCGACATAAAGCCAACTGCAAAAATAAAAAATCTTATAAAATGTCAACTCATTTTGAAAGTTCTACGATACCGTGATATCTTGCTAAACAGCTGAATTACCAAGATTTCACTGTTTAATCTGGTCACAGACAAAAATGTATAACGAATCAAAATTGCCCTTAATACATAGTTCAAAAAATTTAGGGGAACATGTTTTGTAACGTCTGGTACGTGAACGTTAATTTGGTAGATGGGGTTCCAATAGCCGTACAGCATACCTTGAGACCTTAGCTACACAGGGTATGTCAAATCGAAGTTATACTCCATCTGTATGCGTAGCCATGCATTAAACTGTCACGTGATCCCTCAAAACAAAGTGGACAGGGGTACATCCGTGTGTCGTTGTGAGGTACACAAACTACTGCGGTCATTTCAGCACGTTGTACGTCAACCAGCACATTCCATGAGACATCTTAACGATGTTGAAGTCACAAGGCCCGTCACTTTGATCCAGGAAAGATGGACTCTTCATCGTGTTGCTGTGGATTTCAATGTCTCTCGGTCAGTTATTCACTGCTTGTTGAATAGCTACAATGAGAAAAGCAGTGTTGGGCAAGGTCGTGGATGCATGACAAGCCCACAGGATGACCGATACCTGCCCATCTGTGCGTTGCGGCGTCGTTCAGCAACTATCACAGAACTGCAACAAGACCTCAGGAGGGTCACCGGAGTCATGGTGTCTGACCAGACATTAAGGAACAGGTTAAGAGAAGTGTCCTTACGACCCAGACATCCTGTTCGAGTGCCCCGTTTAACGCAGCAACATTGCGCAGCTCACCTTCTCCTTGCCCGTACCCACGTCAACTGGCAACTTCACGACTGGAGACCTGTGTTGTTCAAAGACGAGTCCTGATTTCCCCTGACACAGCGTGATGGACGTCAACGTGTATGGAGACACCGTGGTGAGCAGTACATGCCAAATGTTGTCCACGAAGGCGACCGATTCGGACAAGGTTCAGTGATGCTGTGGGGTGGCATCAGTATAGATGGCCGTACGGATCTTCTCGTCGTCCGTGGTAACCTTACCGCTGCGGGGTACATCGAGCAGATACTGCTACAGTATGTGTTGGCTGCTGCATACGGTGCTGACTCTGAATTCGTACTCATGCACAAAAGTGCCAGGGCTCATGTGGCGAGCATCACCAGAGCTGTCTTGCGAGAACTGGACATTCAAGAGATGAAATGGCCAGCAGTGAGTCCTGAAGTTAATCCCATCGAGCATAAGTTGAATAGGCTTGGTAGAAGTGTTCGTGGGCGTCCTGTTCCACCACAGACTCTCCAAGACCCCGAACAGGCTCTCGTTGAAGAATAGGACCAGATACCGCAACGTGACCTCCGTCGACTTATGCGAAGCAAAGCCAAGTTGGTGCCAAGGTGTGATAAATGCTCGTGGAAGACATACACCATAGAGAAGCTCTCCGACTGTGACAAAAATCAACCCTGGAGGACTGTTATCACTGTTTTCGCCCCTATTAGGACATTACCGTTTGTGTTCTGAAAACGAACGCGAATCCATCGATGTTCTTTTGGATACTTCAACGGTAAATAATGAAGGTTTAGTTGGTAATATACCTGGGTGTGAGGTATTGTTTTGTGTAACCTGGCATACGTTCGAAAACATCTTCCCGTAAGTTTTTTTGAACTGTGTATATTGTCGTTATGTTGCTACTGTTCCTTTAATTACTAACGGTTTAAATGACACTGGTATGAACGAATTTAGGCTTCCGTTCCTTTGGACAGAGAACGAGAAAACTAAACCAGCTGCGGCATACCCTCTTGGAAAGATTACACATTACACGTGACTGGCAATTTATTAAAAAAGTTACGTTTGGGAGACTAAATGAATACTAATATTTTAGTAAGAGTTGGAACAAGCCAAATTATGTTTAACATTCCTACAATGCCACTTATTTGCGCCCAGGCCATGCTCCCAAGCGATATCCACACCACAGCTTCGAAAATTTGAACGACTGTCACCGAGTTTCAATACCCACCAGACTCTGGTGGAAGAGCATTTCGGTAGCTGACACAGCAGACTCTTCATGTATTTACATAAATATCGGCTGGTGCATGTTAGTAACAAAACTGCAGCAGATTTTCCTTGAAGTGACCGAGAGGGACTTGTCATACACTTAAACAGATTTGAGCAGGTCACGGAATCGTGAAATAAAGACCAAAACTGACTTACAGTAAGACGCCAAGGAGTTCTCGGGCAATTTATAAAGCACTTACATTCTTACAGTTCACCAAATGGAGGTCACAACTATGCAACATTCTGTATTATATTCTTGTAGCTTCTGATTGTGCGATATGAATCGTCAAGCTTTGCCAACTGGCATTGTGCGCGAGCCAAGAAAAAACACGGGGCTTGTTGACGGCGATTGATATTAATGTGGAGGGAAGCATGTCCACAATCAGCCGCGAGCTCTGCGAACACAACTGTATTCCACCTGTGGCTTTTATCAACTGCCAACAGCAACCGTAGAATAACAGATAGCACGGAAAACAAACTAAATGTGGAGAGTTGGATACCAGTCCAGGAATAACAACTCACTGTGAACCATTATCCCATGCGTCTCTTTAAAAAGACAGCTGCCATTCATTACTGCAAAGAACACAACGCAGCACAATAACTGACAGTTCAGGTTAAAGGATGAAGGAAACATTATCTACCACTCTGTTATCCACATTCATTTTCAAGAGCAACATTTAGGAGGAAAATAATTTAATATACACTGACTGACAGAGCAAATGCAACACCAAGAAGGAGTGGTCAGAACTTTATGCCAATTGCAGGGTAGACTGACGTCACTGAGGTATGCTCATGATGTGAAATGCGCCGCTGTGCTGCGCACGTAGCGAACGATAAATGGGACACGGCGTTGGCGAATGGCCCACTTCGTACCGTGATTTCTCAGCCGACAGTCATTGTAGAACGTGTTGTCGTGTGCCACAGGACACGTGTATAGCTAAGAATGCCAGGCCGCCGTCAACGGAGGCATTTCCAGCAGACAGACGACTTTACGATGGGTATGGTGATCGGGCTGAGAAGGGCAGGTTGGTCGCTTCGTCAAATCGCAGCCGATACCCATAGGGATGTGTCCACGGTGCAGCGCCTGTGGCGAAGATGGTTGGCGCAGGGACATGTGGCACGTGCGAGGGGTCCAGGCGCAGCCCGAGTGACGTCAGCACGCGAGGATCGGCGCATCCGCCGCCAAGCGGTGGCAGCCCCGCACGCCACGTCAACCGCCATTCTTCAGCATGTGCAAGACACCCTGGCTGTTCCAATATCGACCAGAACAATTTTCCGTCGATTGGTTGAAGGAGGCCTGCACTCCCGGCGTCCGCTCAGAAGACTACCATTGACTCCACAGCATAGACGTGCATGCCTGGCATGGTGCCGGGCTAGAGCGACTTGGATGAGGGAATTGCGGAACGTCGTGTTCTCCGATGAGTCACGCTTCTGTTCTGTCAGTGATAGTCACCGCAGACGAGTGTGGCGTCGGAGTGGAGAAAGGTCAAATCCGGCAGTAACTGTGGAGCGCCCTACCGCTAGACAACGCGGCATCATGGTTGGGGCGCTATTGCGTATGATTCCACGTCACCTCTAGTGCGTATTCAAGGCACGTTAAATGCCCACCGCTACGTGCAGCATGTGCTGCGGCCGGTGGCACTCCCGTACCTTCAGGGGCTGCCCAATGCTCTGTTTCAGCAGGATAATGCCCGCCCACACACTGCTCGCATCTCCCAACAGGCTCTATGAGGTGTACAGATGCTTCCGTGGCCAGCGTACTCTCCGGATCTCTCACCAATCGAACACGTGTGGGATCTCATTGGACGCCGTTTGCAAACTCTGCCCCAGCCTCGTACGGACGACCAACTGTGGCAAATGGTTGACAGAGAATGGAGAACCATCCCTCAGGACACCATCCGCACTCTTTTTGACTCTGTACCTCGACGTGTTTCTGCGTGCATCGCCGCTCGCGGTGGTCCTACATCCTACTGAGTCGATGCCGTGCGCATTGTGTAACCTGCATATCAGTTTGAAATAAACATCAATTATTCATCCGTGCCGACTCTGTTTTTTCCCCAACTTTCATCCCTTTCGAACCACTCCTCCTTGGTGTTGCATTTGCTCTGTCAGTCAGTGTATAAGAAACGTAACTACCCAAAAATGGAAAATAACGAGGTTGGAGTCCACCGGTACGATTCATGTCCAATGAAACCACGTGTTTCACGTCTTATGATGAGATAATGACTGTATCAAGGGGCCAAACACTAAGGTCATAAGTCACGAATGTCTTCAGAAGTCATTTCGTCCGTATGGCTCTTGTAGCAAATAATCGAAGGTCGTTATGTTCATATTATAGTTTTCTTCAAATCCTTCGTTACAGTATGTGGGGTTAGCGTAACTGATCACCCAATTAGAAGCCTTTTAAATGATCGGTGTAATGTTATTGTTTGATATAAAGGGTTTGGGATATGGATGCAAACAGATCTTAACGCTTACTACGAGTGTAAATTGTCTGGCAATTTGTGTTACCGAGCTGTATATTCAAACAGGAGTGTATTGTGGTTAATGATGACTAATAAATACACATTTGTCAGACATACTTTTATTTCAAAGTACCATGAGGTAACGATAACTTAAAGGGAGATAAACGGAAGAATTTTTTTGAACAAGGACTCTCAATTACATAAAGAATATTCAGATATAACAAACACTAATCCTAAATTCACTTCACATCCATTAATTCTTGAATTGTCATTAGATGTCTCCACCATATACAGTACTCCCTCTCCAGTGACAACGGAGAGATATCGTAATGGAAACCGAACAGCTCTTCCAGAGTAGGTGTAAGACTTTTTCTGTTGAGTCTGGAGTGTGCAGTTGTCCCCTATGAATCTGTTGTTGGCCACTAGTAGAAGTTATGGTAGCCGTGCCAGTATAATCACTATCTAGTAGAAAATCTGGTTTACGTCTGTCAATACAAATAGTATTGAGCGGTAATAACCACAGAATGATTGTCAGAACGAACTTCTACACGGAATGGTGTATCGCAGATAGGCCGCAATGGTTTATGATGAGTCATGCCTCATGAACACAAGGGAAGAACGCAAGAGTTCAGGATGTATAAATGGTCATTTCGCAGCATGATGGTTTGATTGGACTGGGCGTACGGACTGAACATGGTGTTCGAGCTTGGGGATGAAAACAGGAAGGTCCGTCACTGGTGATTCTTCAAAGAAGTCTGCTGGCAGGCGAATAGGCTCTCCATAAATAATTGCAGCTGATGAGGTATTCAAATGCGGTGTGATAAGTGATCTGAGGCCTAGCAGGACTACTGGAAGTTGGGGTACCCAGCTGTTTGTGTCAGTTGAGACCGAAGTGAGCTTTTGAGCTGGCGGTGCGAACGTTCTATTTTCCCAATTGCTGCAGGGTGGTAGGCTGTCGTTTTAATGTGACGGATACCCAGTAGTTTCATTAGGCGACTGAATAACGAACAGGGAAACTGCTTGCTACGGTCAGCTGTGATGACGGCTGGTACACCAAAACCACCTATCCAAAATTACAGGATGGCAACATCTACTGTTTCTGATGTTATGTCCTTTAATGTCACAACACCTGACCAGCTGGAAAACCGATCAATGATGATAAGAAGATATGTGCATCCTTCAGAGAGGGAAGGGGGTCCAATATATCCACATGTATGGAAAAGAATCGTCGTTCTACTGGACGGTACGTACCAATAGCACTGTTGGTATGTCTGGTAATCTTGAAGCGTTGACAAGCTACGCAGGTTCTAGTCCAGAGTTTGACATATGCCTCGAGTGATGATTGAACATCGTTTTTGTATTCGCGTGGTGTAGGGGTAGCGTGCCTGCCTCTTACCCGGAGGCCCGGGTTCGATTCCCGGCCAGGTCAGGGATTTTTACCTGGACCTGAGGGCTGGTTCGAGGTCCACTCAGCCTACGTGATTACATTTGGGGAGCTATTTGACGGTGAGATAGCGGCCCCGGTCTAAGCCAAGAATAACGGCCGAGAGGATTCGTCGTGATGACCACACGACACCTCATAATCTGCAGGCCTTCCGGCTGAGCAGCGGTGGCTTGGTAGACCAAGACCCTTCAAGGGCTGAAGTGCCATGGGGTTTGGTTTGGTTTTGGTGGCAGATATATTATTTCGTAGATGAGTCATAGTATGAAGCATTTCAAATGCAAGCTTGCGGAACTGGATTGATAAATATGGCCACAACTCTCCTGTTGAAATAGTCAGTTCTGCGCCAAATGGTAAAATGATAGTCTTGAAGGGATGTGCTGGTTGATTGCAGCACAGCATGTAGTTCCTTGTCGGATTCCTGTGATTTATCTACATCAAATGACAGCTGTGATGGAATGAAGAGAAATGAGATGCGGGAGACAAATCATCTGCTGGAATGTTGTCTTTGTGCGGTAGGTACTCCATGTCATTTGGATACGGATTTATGAAATCCAACTGTCGGAGTTGCCTTGGAGACGCTTTATCTAGGCGTTGCTCGAATGAGAGAGGTTTGTGGTCTTCGAAAAGTGTATCATCTCTGCCTTACAATAAATGGCGAAGTACGTGACTGCAGAGTAAGCAACAAAATAATCGCGATCATAGGTGCTGTACCTCCCTTGTGTGTAATTTATAGTCTTTAAGAAAAATGCAAGAGGCTCTGCTGTTCCATCTCTGATTTGATGCAGGGAGGCTCCCATCGGAATGTTAGAAGCGTCAAACATCAATGCAAATGGTAGATCACTTGAAGGATGTGTAAGTAGGGTAGCATCAGCAATTTGTTTCTTGAAGTTCTTAAAAGCTTGGACTAACTCTGGTGTCCAGGTAACTTCTCTGCAGTCACGCCTGCGTGTCCTTACAGAGGCAGAAAAGAATCTGCAGGGTCTTTGCAGCATTGGGAAGTGAGCTAAGATAAATGTTCACCAATCCTAGGAATCGTCTTAGATCAGCAATTGCACTAGGTTGTGGGTATGAAAGAATGGCTTCAACTCTACCAGGTAGTGTTTTGATTCCTCAAGACGTGACGGAGTATCCTAAGAATGAATTTCAGAAGCTCCAAAACTGCATTTCGAAAGGTTTGCCTTGATAGAATATTTATCTAGGCGTTATAGAAGCAATTTCAGGTGAGTCTCATGCTGTTGCTCATGGACAGAGGCTGTGAGAATATCATCCAGATAGAAAACAAAGTCGAAATCTCTATTAATGATGTAGATATACATTTGAAATGACTGTGTTAAATTGCGGAGTCCAAATGGAAGTTTAAGGAATTCAATTATGCCAAAAGGAGTTTTATGTGTATCATCTTCAGCGACTGGAATGTCCGACTCGTTGGATGAATGGTCAGCGTCCTTGCCTTCGGCTCAGAGGGTCCTGGGTTCGATTCCCGGCCGGGTCGGAGATTTTAACCTTCGTTGGTTAATTCTAATTGCCCGGGGGCTGGGTGTTTGTGCTGTCTCCAACATCCCTGCAACTCACACAACACACATAACACTATCCTCCACAACAATAACACGCAGTTACCTACACATGGCAGATGCCGCCCACCCGCATCGGAGGGTCTGCCTTACAAGGGGTGCAGTCGGCTAGAAATAGCCACACGAAATTAAATTAAATTAAAACGACTGGAATATGGTGAAAAGCTCGAATCATATCTATTTTTGAGAAAACTGTTTTCCGAGATATACGGCTGTTGAAGTCCTCTAGGTGTGGAATAGGGCACCGGTCCGAAATAGCTTTTTCATTTGGGGCACTGCAGTCTCCACAAGGTCGCCAGGAACCTTCACGTTTAGGAATTAAATCAGTGGGCCGGACCAAGGGCTCTTGAAAAGCCTACATGTACCTAGAATTTTTTTAATTTTCTGAAACTCCATCTTTGCTTCGGCTAGCTTACCTGAGGGTAGTCGTCTAGCTTTGGCCGAAAGTGGGAAACCTACCTCTGAAATGCTATGAAAAAGTAATTTCGGGTGCACAATAATTTGGACTGTCAAGAAATACACTGGCGGAAAAAATATCCAAACGCCATGGAATAAGGAATGTAGAATACGGAAATTTTGGCAATATATTTGTCGAGGTAACACATTTAATTGATTAAAGCTAGAAGACTACAGGTTCTTATACGCGCTAGAAAATCCAACGCAAATGTGCCAAGCTAGTCTATTAAAAACCGGTGTAATCGCCTGAATGTTAAATGCAGACATGCAAACGTGCATGGAGTTCCATGCCTGTTGCACTTGGTAGGTCAATACAGGGACGGTTAATGCCGATTGTGAATGACGCTGGAGTTGTCGTCCAATGATGTCCCATTCGTGCTCGATTCGGGAGAGATCGGGGGATCGAGCAGGCCAAGGCAACATGTCGACACACTGTACACCACATTGGGTTACAACAGCCGCATGGGGGCATGCATTATCCTGTTGGAAAACACCCCCGGGAATGCTGTTCATGAATGACAACACAACAGGTCGAATCACCAGACGGACGTACACATCTGCAGTCAAGGTGCCTGGGATAACCAGGAGTGTTCCTGCTGTCATAGGAAATTTGCTCCCCAGACCAGAACATCCGGAGTAGGTACAGTGTGTCGACGCCGCAGACAGGTGGATTGCAGGCGCTCACCCGGTCTCCTTCTAACCAACACCCAGCAATCACTGGCGTCAAGACAGAACCAGCTTTCATCGGAAAACACAACGGACCTCGACTCCACCCTCCAATGAGCTCTCGCTTGACACCGCTGAATTCACATGCGGCGGTGGTTTGGGGTAAGTGGAATGCACGCCGCAGGGCGTCTGGCTCGGAGCAGTCCTTCAAGTAACCGATTTCGAAAAGTTCGTTGCGTCGCTGTGGTATTAACTGCCACTCGAATTGCTGCTGCATACGCAGTCCACTGCGCCACAGCCATACGCCGAATACGGCGGTCTTCCATCTCGGTGGTGCCATGGGGACGTCCGGAGCCCGATCTTCTCGCGCGCATACCTACTAGTGACCACTGCTGCCAGCACGCATGCACAGTTCAGATATTCCTGCCAAGTCCTTCTGCAATAGTACGAAAGGAAACACCACCTTCACGTAGCCCTACTATACGGCATCGTTCAACCCGAGTGAGCTGTTGATACTGGCCTCTTCGTCGTCGTACAGGCATTCTTGACCAACTCACAATCACTCCGTCCAATCTTACACGCAACTAACGCTCTCGCACAGTACAGTCCGTATTTTAAAGCAAACCTGATGTGCAACGTCATGGGCCCGCTATTAGCGCCACGCTAATGCGATTTGCGGGAAATTTGAATCAACGTCAACTTTCAGATGTACAACCTGTGACAATAAAGTTCGGTAAATAGTCCTGTACTATCAACATAGATGAACAATGCACGACAGTGACATTGCTGTCCTTCGAAATAGTTCCCTCCCATAACCATGCACTGCTGAGATAGGCGATACGTGTCCTGGAAACTTTGCAAGAAGGCTTCCTTTGGGATGGTATTCAAAAGCCTCGTCACGTTTCGTTGGATGTCAGGAATATCGTCACATCTCTTTCCTTTCAAAGCGAGTTTGAGTCGTGGGAATAGGAAGAAGTCCGGAGGATTGAGATCTCGCGAGTATGGGGGATGTTCAAGTTGAACCACCCCCTTTTTGCCATGAACTGTTTGACGATATTGGCTGTGTGTGGGCGAGCGCTGTCATGGACACAAAGAAAACCATGAACCTTGTTGTGCGTACTGGGGTCGTACCCTGCGTAGATGTTTCATGAAACGGGTCAAAATTTCAATGTACCGTGCAGCATTCAACGTCGCTTCCTCAGGTAGAAATTCCTTGTGGATAATGCCTTGACTATCGAAAAAAGGTGATGAGCATCATTTTGATGCGTGACGTTTCGGCTCTGAGCTTTTTCCGACGAGGGGATACCGGAGAACGCTATTCCATGCTTTGCCGTTTCGTTTCAGGGTCGTACCTGAGACACCAGGTTTCATCCTCAGTGACAATACAGTTCAAAAAATTTGGCGTCGCATCCGCCGTTTCGACAAAATCATGTGAAGCCTCTAAACGTGCCTGCTTCTGATCGTCAGCCATGTAATGTGGCACAAGACGAGAACACGCTTTCCTCTTCCCTAACTTCTGAACAACGATTTGTCGCACGGATTCACAGTTATCTGCAGTTCATCCGCTATCATGCGCACAGTTAATCGACGATCGATCGTGATTAATGTCCTCACCTTCTCAATGTTTTCGTCACTGATGGCGTTCGCCGGTCTTCCGCTACGAGGGTTGTCAGAAACACTTTCCCGGCCTCATCGAAAACGGGCGAACCACTTGTACACACACTTCAAGGACAGTGCTTGATCTTCATAAACACGTACCAGCATCGCATGCGTTTCTTTCGGTGTCTTGCCAAGCTTAAAACAAAACTGTACATTGATCTTTTGGTCGTTCATATTCCTGTTAGCAGTTCAGAACCAACGCACTAAGCACGCACTGTGTCAAACAGGTCTTACACGGCACACACACGATGCTCAACTGAACAACGTTGGGAGCAGGTGGCCAAAACCTGCTGCTACGCAGGTGTAGCGTTATATCTCACCAGTGTTGCCGGATCGACTGTTCTGACTTCATTCACCGAACTCTATTGGCACAGGTTGTATAAACACGCCTACCTACGTTCGTTAATCTAGCACAACCCCTTCTTGTGTTTGGATATTTTTTCCGCCAGTTTATACCGGGTGGTCCAGCAGCCCTTTGCGATCCAGTTTTATGCATCCCTTCACATTTACTACAATTCTGAAAGACATCGGTCCCTCTCCCTAAACCGGGGTAATATAACGAAATGTGTGTTTACGGGCTAGAAGACAGCAGGAATCGTGAGCACCACTATTAATTCATTATGGGTACCTCGAATGAACCCGTAAAACGAGTACAGATATGCAGAACATGTACTTTAAAACAGGAGGTGGACGCACAGACAGGGAGCACGGTACTGTACTGTATAGGCTGGGAAGTGGGCGCCGTAGGTCAAGTGTCGCAATATCTCACATGGTTAGCGCGCGGTAGATTGTGTGATAGTTGACAGTGCTCGAGGGTTAGAAGGTTCAAGTCCCATGCATGAAAAATCGGAGTTGAAAAGAAAGGAAAAATTCTACCAAATGTTGCAAGATGCCAGTGGCGGTTTCTGGTATAGCGCAATGGAGCAATGAACCTCCAGTTTATATCAAATTGTACTCAACTACGTAATTTTCATAACTCCCTTGTCAATCTCGAAGCTCTTGCTAAGTCCCTCTATCCGTAATATACTCGTACTGGCTTTCAATTCATGTGAGCTGCGCAAGGTCTGTGGCTGGATACTTGTCTGGAATGAACCCCCTTGCAAAGGCGATCTCTTCGTCCGTACATAGGCGAAGGGAGTGGCGAGGTGCGGGGGGACGAAAGCCAGCACTAAGGCAAGACCCGGATATCGCAGAAACGGATCTCTGTTCTTTACGCATGCGCAATGGGCCACTGTCTCAAGACTAGCTAGTCGTGTTGTTGGGGTTGGGGTATGTGCCTGCCATCTGTTGGCCTTACGGGAATTTGACTAGCAAACAGAGAATAGTGCACGTAACTAGCGCTAGTGTTGAAAAGCATCGTTACTACCAAAAGTCACATTAAACTGTCAAATTCCAATTAATATCTTGTCCCAAATATATCATTACTTACTAAACACCTATTAATTTGCCTTCTTTGGAATAATTACCTTTGAAGAGAAACTTAACTCAAAAATCATTGAGGCAAAGAATAGCGGCAAGGTAATACCAATGAAAACTTTTAAATATAGTTGTTACTATTCCCATGACATCGGAAGCAGAAAGGTGTTTCTCTACCCTGAGGAGAATAAAGACTTTCTAGCGCAGCACAATGACCGAGGATACACTTATTGCTCTTGCTATGTTGTCAAATGAAAGGAACTTTGTTCGAGGCTCTGCGGACTTCAATGAAGCAGTTATTTCTTATTTTGCATGTGGTAAAACTCGACATGTAGGCCTACCGTATTTTCTGCTCCTCTCGTATTTGATCACATTTCTAGAACTTATGTCATCTTAGTTTAGGAGGTTAAGGCCCACGATGGAAGAGAAGCTGGCGGAAGATGGGGAGAGGAGAGGTTGGGGGGGGGGAGGCAATTTTTTCTTCTTTTGAACCTCCAGTGATGAAAGTCACGCGCCGCCACTGCAAGATGCCACAATGAAAAAAGTAAGGGTATTCTCATAGTTATGGGATACTTCAACGCGAAAGTTGGGTCAAAAAATGAAGGATTGTAGCACATCATGTGTATACACGGTCTTGGCCAGAAGAATGAAAACGGGGAAAAGTTTACGGAATATTGCGCCAGCCAAGACTTGGTGATAGGTGGCACGGTGTTTCCGCATAGGTAGTGTCACAAGGTCACGTGGTTGTCTCCTGATCAAGTCACGGAAAACCAAATTGATCACATTGCGGTGAGCAAGAGGTCCAGAAGTTTGGAAGATGTTAGGAACAAGAGAGGAGCGGACATTGGCAGTGACCACCATCTTGTTGTCGCCAACTTCCGTATAAAGATCGTGGCAGTCCACCAAAAGTTCAACACTCGGCACAAGAAGTTTGATATTGGCAAGCTAAAGAATCAGCAAACGTTGGAACAATTTCAACTGGAACTTACCAACAGATTCCAGGTGTTGGATTCTGAGATAGAAAAGGATATGGAGACTGTATGGAGCGAGGTAAAGAACATTTGTGGAAGGAAGTGAGGAGCAGCTCCGGTACAAAAACTACCTGAGGAAAGAATGGATATCTGATCAGACCTGAGACAAGATAAATTACAGGAAGGAGATAAAGGCCAAGCTAGTATGTGCAAGACTAGACAGCAGAAGGCTCAAACACAAGCTGAGTATTCAATAGCAAATAGGGAAGTAAAGAGATATAAAGGAGCTTTATGGCATCACAAAGATGCTTTCGTAGAAAGATTTTAATAAAACAAGGCATGTGAAGAGCAAGACAGGCGAGATCCTCACTACGTCTGAAAAACAGCTGAGTAGATGGAAGGAATACTTTGCGGAGGTTTCTAATAGAGATGTGGGACTGGATAATGAGCAGTAAGGGAGAAGATGAAGAAGATGCAGAAAGTGATCCAGGCATCAGCCCTGACTCTCCAACCAAGGGTGAGATGCGGACAGCGTTGAAGCAGGTGAAATATGGGAAGGCAACAGATCTGGACAACATTACAACGGAAGTACTGGAAGCAGACCTTGATACTACAATCAGACTGCTGCACCTGCTGCTGGAGAAGATATGGAAATAGGAGAAAATACCGACCGACTGGAAGAAGGGGCTGATAGTCAAGTTACCGAAAAAAGGGGATACAACAAACTGCAACAACTGGAGGTGCATCACCTTGCTCTCCATTCCAAGCAAAATGCTGTCGCGAGTCATTCTGAATCGCACAAATTATTCAGTAGAAAGAAGATTTCGAAAGAAACAGGCGGGATTTCGGCAACATCGCAGCTGTGTGTATCTTATCAATACACTCCAAATCATCATACAGCAGAGTGTGGAATTGCGGAATACCCTCTACCTGACATTCGTGGACGTAATATGCCTACTCCGCAGTTAATAAATGTCATAAACACCATTACAAATACACCAAAAAGTATACTGCGCTACACTATCACCTGCGTTTTAACATAGGTTTGCTCCCATGGACCCTGTGGACGACACACTACAGCGGCATGGAAGGAAGGAAGGAAGGAAGGAAGGAAGGAAGGAAGGAAGGAAGGAAGGAAGGAAGAACAACACCGAGCAATGACCTAGCCCAACAGAACCAGAAACTCGGACAGAGTTTATGAATTCCCTCTCGGTTTTCAGATGGGATGATTCGGGCGTCGAAGACCTAGTTGTACTTCCTGTTAAAAATAATCACCACCACCAACTCGTCCGTAGGCGTAGTCTTGGATAGGGAATCCCATGTTATCCAGTGTATGGTGAAAAACGACCCCACGATTAAAGTACCCACATCATGAGCTACTCAAATGAACAAAGCCTTGCGATAGGCGCCATCTTGCGGTGAATGCAACGCAACTGAAAGAGTTTTGTGCATAAATGCACGGTGAAGGCACTCTCGTTTACGCAGGCCAATTTGCATCCTTCAGTTAAATAATGTATTAGATTTTTTCAATTTGGTTTACGTCGCACCGACACATACAGGTCTTATGGCTAACGATGGAATAGGAAAGGGCAAGGAGTGGGAAGGAAGCGGCCGTGGCCCTAATTAAGGTACAGCCCCATCATATACCTGGTGTGAAAATGGGAAACCACGGAAAACCATCTTCAGGGCTGCCGATAGTGGGGTTCGAATCCACTATCTCCCGAATGCAAGCTTACAGCTGCGCGACCCCAACCGCACGGCCTCTTGCTCGGTCTAATGTAGCACGGTACGTATATCAACGATAAAAAATGTGTATAAAATAGTAGGGAAGAGGTGTGATTTGTCATCAAAAAAATCCTATTATGCAGTACATTTTTTGGAACAGTGACAAAAGAAAACTGAAATTAACATTAACTGACGGAAGATGGTAGGTGTCATTAAATCGGTTGTATTATTTCAGTATCCCCGCCGTTCTAAAGTATACTCTCAGTTATGGCGAAGTTTTACAACAATGAAGTACTGTATAACAAAGTGCAAAAAGGACAAATCACATTTTGGTAGACACCATACAGAGTTGTACACTACGAACTGAATTATAAAGTTGCCGAATTTAACTATTATTAAGTTAACATAAACTTATGGTTGTTGCCCGGTTAACCATCAACCCGTGTGCAGATTCACTGTCCGGCTGTTCACGGAGGCTCAACGCCTTCCTTGGCGTTTCTGAATGACGTTTTGAGTTTTCTTTTCTTCTACAAAACCCTTGATCAAGCAAATTTACAACAACGACAACCTAAAGGTTTATTAGGATAAAAGCAGGATGTAAAAACTCTTATGGATAAAATTAACAGTCGAGTGGCATAGTCACTGGCTTCTCACCAAGGTGATCCCGGTTCGAATCCCGATCAAGGCATGTGGAATTTTTAAAATTTAAAATATCACGTTCCCGTGGTTCGGATTTCAGCTTAAAACTGGCGGTCCTGCGGCTACTAACACGGCATCGAATGCATTACATGGAGGTCTTATTACACATTTCTTCGCTCTTTCAAGTCCGCACTAAATATGGGAGCTTTGAATTGCACGTAAGGCAGTCATGTCAAGGTCACTGACAGCTCTGCGTGCACGAGGATAGTTCAATGGGAACAGCTGTCACGAGCGCTAGCCCAGGACGTTATTGTTATTAGATACCGCAAGCCTGAAGGGGTGTACATAACACTTGCATAACTACGGTAGTCCGTGCAATACATTTTTATATTCTTTCATATAAGGTCGTACATAAATGTGCTCAACACGGGAGTTAGTACAAAATGCGCGAAACAACATGCTTTACATCAATCAATCAATCAATCAATCAATCAATACTGATCTGCATTTAGGGCAGTCGCCCAGGTGGCAGATTCCCTATCTGTTGCTTTCCTAGCCTTTTCCGAAATGATTTCAAAGAAATTGGAAATTTATTGAACATCTCCCTTGGTAAGTTATTCCAATCCCTAATCAACGTGTACCAGGAAAATAAATCATTACTTTAAAGGTTGCCATAAATAATGAAATACACAATAAAATTGCATTTATTTTTTAGGTACCGGTACTTAACATGCTCAACTCTCCTATGAACAACACTGTGAAGCAGAACAATACCGAATACTATGCCGCTACTATATCGCTTCTGTAGCTTTTCCAAACTTAAAAGAAAATAGGCTATTATAAAAGTAGCATCTCTTTGAACAACCGTGTTGATACAGAAGTACACAAACACACACTAACAAATTAGTATGTCAATCCTCATGCCGCTGCCTGTGCAGTTGAATGTTTCAACCATTACTTGTAGACATGAACAGGTAACTGGAGCCTATCACAGGCGTGCACAGCCCTGAGTCAGCAACGTGGGGAATACAAGCCGACTGAGGGAAAGCGTCTTGCGTCCTGGTATTTCTACTTTGAGCACTGTGCTTACGGTGGCCGAGATTTGATACATGTGGCAAAAGACATACACATATTATGAATAGGAAGTAACTGATTATGTAATAATATGTTTTTAGTGGATGCTTACATTTTTAAATTTTTGTTTATTTAAACCTAAACAAAAAAGACACACATGGATGTAAGAAGAACTGAACATTGAGAGCACATTCACCATCTATTTATGGAGTCCGATATTCACTTTCTGAGAGAATTCACTGTAAAACTTCTGCAAAATAAGGGACTTGTTTAATCTACCTTTCAGTTTGGTATTGCACTGTATTTCTACGAGCTACAATTACAAGGAATGTGCAACGTCTTCCTCTGGCAAAGGAAGAAAAGTCCAAAAAATAAATCAGGAGTAGGCAAAAGCCCAGTAAAATCAATAAACCGAGTAGAAAATATCTCTTACACGTCGAATGGTTTCTGTGTTACCGATTATAATGGCACTCCGGGAATGTTTCTTTAAATTTAAAACAACACCTTACAAAAGACATTTAGCGTTTCAGCTATGTGAAATGAGTATCCGGTTCCTTGGCTGAATAGCCAGCGTACTGGTATTCGGTTCAGAGATGGCCCCGGGTTCGATTCCGGGGAGGACCGAGGATTTCAACAGCGTGTGGTTAATTTCTCTTGTTTTTGGACTAGGTGTTTGGCTCTTGTTAATATACTTCTCTTCATATACATACAACATATCACACCGCTATCCACCACAGAAACACGCAATAGTGAATACATCCCTCCACATAAGATTGGCGTTGGGATGGAAATCAGGTAAAAGAGCCACATCTACATCTAGTGCCGACCCCAATAAGTTGGGAAAATGCCAGGTAGAAGACTATGTGGAATGAGTAAGTTCAGTTTCCTCCCAATCTATTTGATGATCCACGACTCCGCTTATCCGTTTCTTTCCAAGACTGGTCGTGGCTGAAATGCTGTCATGAAACACACACGTTACTCCCTATCGCAAGCACTGAGAAAATACCCGTAAGCAAGGGAGAAAGAGACTTTTAGCCCGACCCGTGCAAATCTTGCACACCCGCGCGGTTTCTGCCCGCGACGGACCGCGCTGCTGCGTAGAGGGTGCTGTTTGGACATCTCTAACGTAAAGCAACAAGGTGGCTTTTCTCGGTCATTTTAACGTTTAATTATATTCCAGAAATTAAACAGCAACGTTTTAATGTTCCCCGAGAGACAAGGGGTGAAAACTTGACACCAGAAACGAGATGTTCTAGGGTATGAAGTAAATTTGCCACTTACCGAGCGACTGACTGCGCGGGTTGTGTCATGCAGCAGTCAGCTTGAATTCGGGAGATAGTGGGTTCGAACCCCACTGTCGGCAGTCCCGAAAATGGTTACGCGTAGTTTCACAGGTTCACTCGAGGCAAATGCTGTACGTTAATTAAGGCAACGGTCGTTTCCATCCCACTCCTAGGCCCGTTCTTCTCCTATCGCCGCCACAAGTCTTACGGGTGTCGGTGCGACGTAAAGAAAACCTACCAAAAAAAAACCGCCTGCGTGATGGGTGTTTAGTACAGGCCGTGTGTGCATGCAATCTCAACACGAAAATGCGAATACAATTAAAAGTAAGACAGCTGAGCTACCGCGAGCACGCGATAAACGAGCGTGAGAACGACTTCGATGATATATGTACCGGGAGGTACACCTCAACCCCACGCATTTTAAAGAAGCGCCTTAAGGAACTATCAAACAAAATGTGAAACAGCTGCTGAATAAAGTTGGGACATTGACTAGAAGATGCCACTCATAAACAACAGAGTAATGTGTTATTTTGAAGTTGCCTAATCTGACTGGATTCATTTATTTTGTTTTGGTGTAAAGCAAGAAGTTCGAACTTTTTTCCGTAGATGTCCTTACAAAACCTGTGGTCATGCACTCTAGTGCACGGTGGAAAAACTAGTGATTTAAAGAAGTTTGGTGTTCTTATGTTTTCTCAACTAAATTAATGTTCATCTATTTTGTTATTTCAAGGTTTGCAACACTTCCTTCTCATCCCGCCAGCTTTTGCATCTGGGCAATTGGAAAATTTTGTATTTATTTTTCAGCCTATCATAGGCTTCTTGTAACTTTTAAAACTATCCAATAAAAATGAGAGGGTGTGTCCGGATTTAGTCCAGAGCCTTCTCGAACCGTTCCCTCGGGTATATAACCTACGGCCTTTGAAGCTACCTTGTCTTACTGATCGCCGAATTACTGTGTGTGTGTGTGTGTGTGTGTGTGTGTGTGTGTGTGTGTGTGTGTGTGTGTGTGTGCGCGCGCGCGCGCGCGTGCGCGTGTTAAGACAGGAGGCGAGGCGCCTCATTCTTCGGCAGGCAGTACACCAGCCCAGGTAATGGCCACCAGTTTTCTATCTCTGTAGCTATCTCCGCCAACGTATCAGAGGGGAAGGTTCTAAACTTTAACTATGTAACTGTTTGATTTCTAAAATATAAATTACTTCTTGTTAATGTAAAATTTCATATAGTCTTAAACTGTAAATCGGAGATAGAGAGTGCGTTACACTCTCGAGTTCCCCTTCAATTTATCTTGAGGCGACTACGATTTTGTAACCGTTTCTTTTCCTGTAATGCATTAAATTAAACCTTCATTCTAGTCACCTCAGTAGCTTGGGATTAACCTCTGTATCATCGGGCCGCGAGCCCAATAAGGGTTTTATACCTGGTTTTCTAGGAGCGCAAGTATACGTCTTCATCCATTTCGTATTTGGGCCAGTAATTTAACCTGTTCTTCTTTCCACAAAGCCGGGCTGAGTGGCTCAGAGGGTTAAGGCGCTGGCCTTCTAACCCCAACTTGGCAGGTTCGATCCTGGCTCAGTCCGGTGGTATTTGAAGGTGCTCAAATACGACAGCCCCGTGTCGGTAGATTTACTGGCACGTAAAAGAACTCCTGCGGGACTAAATTCCGGCACATCGGCGTCTCCGAAGACCTTAAAAAGTAGTTAGTGGGACGTAAAGCAAATATTATTATTATTATTATTATTATTATTATTATTATTATTATTATTATTATTATTGTTGTTACTTTCCACAAAGGCCCAGTAGTTTGGGTAATATATGCCCCTGTGTAAAAAAAATTGTAAATTGTAGGTTGTGCCTAGAAAGGCCAGAGATAGTAAGGTTTTGTGTAATGTTGCCTTGAGTAGGCTGTAAAAAAATTGGGAGCCAGTCTTCTTTGTTGAATTCGAAGAGCTTGTAAACTCTTTCTGGTTTTTGTGTTATTTTGAGTTGGCCTTTGGAAGGCCAAATTTGGAACCTTTGGAGCAAAGTGCTCTTGAATTGGGAGATTCCTCTCCTCGTCTAACTGAACGCAATATGTGCGATGTTGTAAACTTGTAAATTTGGAGCTGGAAGCTCAGCAACTGTAATTTCCAAACTTTGGGTAGCTGCAGTCGCTTAAGTGCGGCCAGTATCCAGTAATCGGGATATAGTGGGTTCGAGCTCCACTGTCGGCAGCATTGAAGATGGTTTTCCCTGGTTTCCCATTTTCACACCAGGAAAATGCCGGGACTGTACCTTAATTTAGGCCACGGCCGCTTCCTTCCAAATCCTAGGCCTTTCCTATCCCATCGTCGCCATAAGATCTATCTGTGTCGGCGCGACGTAAAGCAAAAAAAAAAAAAAAAAAAAAAAAAAAGAAGCAAACTTTGGGTTTTAATTCTTGTACCAAAATGTTATTTGTACATATAACCTTGTTATTTCACTAAGTGAAAATTTTGTTAAGTTTGAGATTTGAAAAGAAATATAACCTTTATTTTTTTTAAGTTTTAAGTTAATCTTTGATATCGTAGATAGACTCATTCCAGCCAGCACCTTCTTCCACCTCTCTCTGTTCCACTGAAACTCCGTGACAGTAGGAAATAATGAAAATCTCCATTCTACTTAGGATAGTATGATGATGATATACAAGAGATTATGGAAGATTATAAACAGGGGAAACAATCATGAACGCTGTTGGTTAGTGTTCATTAACAAAGTTGAGGAAATCATCTTGGTTTTAATAATATTCCGTGTGGCTATTTCTAGCCGAGTGCAGCCCTTGTAAGGTAGACCCTCCGATGAGGATAGGCGGCATCTGCCATGTGTAGGTAACTGCGTGTTATTGCGATAGAGGATAGTGTTATGTGTGAGTTGCAGGGATGTCGGGGACAGCACAAACACTCAGCCCTCGAGCCACTGGAATGAACCAATGTAGGTTAAAATCCCCAACCCGGCCGGGAATCGAACCCGGGGCCCTCTGAACCGAAGGCCAGTACGCTGACCATTCAGGCAACGAGTCGGAGTGGACGCGAAGTAACTCGTTTCGCGCTACACCCATGTGGCTTGGGAGCCACAAGAACGTAATTCCGGTGCTGGTTCTCCAACACCCGGCCAGCAGGTCCTGGATCCGCTGCACCAGAGGATGCCGAGGGAAACATGCATCGATAGATTGTAATGAGCTCAAGGAGTCGGTTCACAGCAGAAAGTGCTGGCGTTCATTGGAGAGCGCGTACCGCAGACCTTCAAGTGTAGCATAGAGCTCTGCTGTGTACAAACTACAAGTTTACAGTAGAGGAAATAAGAAACATGTTATTATCGACAAGTAACGCACAGCCTACTTTCGCTTCCCTAGAACCATCCGTGTAAACAACTACTGAATCTGGATACCGGCCAAAACGGACAGGAAGAGCCTCCGATAAATGGAGGGGTCCGTCCGTGTTCTCTTTTGGGCCGGTGTGCAGATCCAGGATTATTTCAGGTCGTCGTATTAACCACGGAGATACCTTACTTGAGCGTCTGACACAAGACAAGGAACTGAAGGTACATGAAACAGTCTGACTGTCCAAGCGTATACCAACCGGCTGCGTTGCTCGTGGATAAGCAGCGTACAGCCGACGGTTTCCACTTCGGAATACGCACAGCTTGGATGAAGTGGCCACCTGTCGCAAATTTGCAGCATAGGTCAATGGGCTAGCAATGGGGCTTGTACGGAATGCTCCCGTTGCTAACCAAACTTTGCTGTGGTGGATGTTATTCACTTTTACAAGGACGCTTTTCCTTGCTAATCCGTATGCTGCACTGCCGCAGTAAAATATGCGCCCTGTAAAATCGTAGGAGTACCGTGCGGCCTACCCCACCACAAGTAGGGCCGCTAAGAAACTTCAAAAATATTAAGCTTCTTAGCGCATTTGGCCCTTAACTCACGCACGTGTGGCTCCCATGATAATTTACTATCGGAAAGAGCCCAAGGAATCGGTAACTGCCAACTGCAGGAAGAGCGACCCCCCCACCCACCCACCCACCTACCTAAATAAAACTCAGGATGGGGGTGAAGAGTGCGCTTCTGGAAAAAGTAAACAACAGAGATCTTTGCAGTTAAAAACCAAAAGCCATATTCTATGGTCCACTGTTCCACTCTCCTAATAGATTTCTGTAATTGTCGTTTTGCGACTGCCATACTTTGTGCGGTATAACGAAGAGCGAAATCGTCTACACACAGCGAAGGTGTTACTGCTGAACCAGCCGCAGCAACAACAATACCGTCTACGGCAATCGCGAACAGACTGACACTGAGAACCGATTACTGTGGAACTTCATTTTACTGAAAGTGGTATTGCAAATATATACCCCCCCCCCCCACTGCTCGGACACGAAACTGACGGAGGGACAAAAAAGTTCGCATTAAAAACCGGCAAGTTACCTCGGACTGAAATGATGCCATATCGCTTCGTGGTGTCATATGCCTTTTCTAATTAAAAGAAAACAGCCACCAAACGCTGTCTTCAGAGAAATGCGTCGTGGATAGAACTATCCAGACGTACCCAATCATCAGTGGTAGAGCGGGCGGCTCGGCGGAAACCACATTTGAACTCTGACAAATTTCCTCTTTTCTTCAAACACCACACAAGTCGGCGATTCACCATCCTCTAAATAGTTTACCAGACAGGTCTGCAACTTACTGCACACTTACGGTCTTTTTCAGGCTTGAGGAGAGGAATCACTATTCCCTCTCGCCACTGTTACCTAAATTCGCCCTTTATCCAGATTAGGTTTAACACCCCAAGAAGATATAAGACGCTAACCTCGCTGAGGTGTTTCAACATCTGGTTGTGGACATTATCTGGTCCGGGAGCCGTGTACTTGCAAACCGTCAAGGCACTGAGGAGTTCCCACTCTTCTGAAACTCGAGGAAAAAACTAATACGATGATGTTCTGCCTACCACCTCAGAGCCATGAAATCACGATGGTAATTCCCGGAACCAGACACATCTGCGAAATTACATGCTAGATGGTTAGCAACGGTGGTTGGGTCAGTGACAATACTGCCTGCAATGGAAATTCCGATACATAGCATGGTCCTGATACTCCCGAAATGCGTCTACATTTAGTCCACACTTGAAATGACTGTGTGTGTGTTACGTCATAGACGACACATTTTTCCCATGAAGCTTTCTTGCTCTGTCGAATAAGTCAAAGAAATTGCTGTGAACAACAAAAGGTCATCTCCAAATTGTCCATCACAAATAAATGCCTATTATCTCTGAAAAACGCTTTATACTGCGAAAACGTCAAAGGACGTCAGACGTGCATAGTTAAAGAGAGGAATGTCACCAACACTAACGCCTTCAATTTCACCTACATGTGCACCCTCAAATACTTCAGCAACTTCACGCAATTTTTTAATCACTCTGTTTTTACAAAATAAATTTTGATATTTGGTCTTTAACAGTCCCTGCACCTGCGAAGCTGAGAGTGAATCTAATTTATTTTCAACAGCATGCACTTCCTTCACTGTTTCGGACAACAGGTTAGGGGAATTTTCAAAATATGTCTATGGTTTTAGACAAGAGGCTTAGACTGGCAGATAGAAACGCTAAATCACTTTTCAAAGAGCTGTCTTTCTGTAACTCTTGAAGAATATCAACTGAAGACGCGTCGTTTTAATCTAGTGCATTCATAAAGGATGCGAAACTTTCAAAATTGTCTACGTAGTATACCACTGCGCTAAGCCAGTTACCTCACTTCGTGACAATAGGCAGAGGAGAAAGTGCAAGACCTGGGTTTTTATCTTTAAACAGACAGGTTTTTGAGGGTGCTTTTACAAATACTTTTTTTGCCATTAGACACTAATTTATCCACTTTTATCCCGTTTCACATAACCTGTGTAGAGCATGAACTACGCAAGTTATATGTATGATTTTCGGAAAGCTTTCAGAAAGGTCTTGACCGAGTTCGATAGCTGCAGTCGCGTAAGTGCGGCCAGTATCCAGTATTCGGGAGATAGTGGGTTCGAACCCCACTGTCGGCAGCTCTGAAGATGGTTTTCCGTGGTTTCCCATTTTCACACCAGGCAAATGCTGGGGCTGTACCTTAATTAAGGCCACGGCCGCTTCCTTCCCAGTCCTAGCCCTTTCCTGTCCAATCGTCGCCATAAGACCTATCTGTGTCGGTGCGACGTAAAGCCAATAGCAAAAAGAAAAGGTCTTCGGCTGCGTTTTTCATGTAAGCTGCACTATCAGTAACTAGAAGCAATACATTGTGGTATTTTACACCTTTTGGCCAAAGTAAGTGCATGGCTTCATTAAACAACCTAGCTACAGTGACATGGTTTGCAGCAGGCATTTCTTTACACGTTAACAAATAAGAATGTTCACAAAGAGTTGTGTCATTCTTCAACACAGCAACTACAACATTTCCAACTTTTTGCCACTTGAATCAGTGGTTTCGTCAATGCTCACCCACAGTTTCTCGCTATCACATACTGCCCGAATTATTTGTAAAGTTTCTTCGTAACATTTTGATAGATAGTTTTTCCTTAATGTGCATTCGTCTGGAGGCTCAAAATAAATGCATTTTCTTAGGAAACTTCTCAGTCCCTGATTATTTATTTTGCCAAGAGGAATGTCGGCGCAAAGCAAATACTCCGCATAAATATAATTAATGCTGGGAGTAATTGGATGGGCCTACATTTGAAGTAGCTGGTTCATCTATTAGTATTTGTCGCGAACGCACACGCGAAGCTGCCGCAAGGTGCTTATTTCCAGACAAATGCTGGGTTCCTTGAGAACGTTGATCTGTACTTACTGTTTTACCACATGGTTGACAAAACAATACGTTTCCATCGGTAGTGAAAATGTTTATAAATTCCTCTACAGACTGTTGAAGACGCGATCTTGTACTCGACTTCACTTTCGGCATTTTTCTGCAGGTTACGCACGCATTTAGGGTGAATCACTGTCAATGAAAAAGAACAGCAGCGGCCACTGAAAGATTTCTTCTCTCTTGGAAACTCAGAAAATATCACACCGCTTACTATACACATCAACTGTGTCCATGTAGTCTCAATGTTAACAAGAAGACTCTGTTACCCCGCGTAGATATAAGATACGGTAAAGACCCCAACTTTTTCATGGAACGTTTGCAACTCTTACGAGCTAATCATGATTCTGGTTACACAGAGTATGAACCAGAGATTCTAGAAATAGAGCAAAAATTACGTCGTACGGGTATTATTGAGTAATAGCTCTTATAAGTAAAGACCCCGCCTGTAAAGACAAGCAGTGCTCATAAGTAACATCAACGAGCTCATCGCACCTACCGTGTCATCACATGTAGAAAGGATGAACTATAGCAAGCTAACTTAGTAAAACTAATTCCTTATGCCTCTAGAAATATGGGGTAGGCTTAAAAGCATCTATTCACTGACACCGATACAGCATGAATAAAATCATTTATAATCTACACGATTACACTTTATTCCTGACCTTTACATTCTGTTCAA
This sequence comes from Anabrus simplex, assembly GCF_040414725.1. Lineage (NCBI taxonomy): Eukaryota > Metazoa > Arthropoda > Insecta > Orthoptera > Tettigoniidae > Anabrus > Anabrus simplex. Next base: position 490,120,082 of record NC_090266.1, read on the forward strand.
CCATCATCTTGCAGCTCGACAATATAAATTCACGATTATCTCTGTTATTATAACCTATACAGAAAAAACATTTTTAGACAAAAAGTGATTAGAAATGTTATTTTCTACAACTTTCGTTATGTAGTATTTTTTCGTTAGAACTGCTACTAGCGCGGATATACGAGAATGCAATTTTAGACTCCACCCACTAAACTACCATTTCAGCTAGCATGAATAAAAGTAATTTATATTCTACGCAAGGGCGGCTTACTCCTAACCTTTACATTCCAAGTTTTATTATGTTTGTTCAAAAAAAAAATTCACAACTCAGCTAAAGTCTAAATTCATGATTATCTCCATTGCGATGATCCCTTTGCAGTTTTCAAGACTCAAAAGCCTAGCGCTTTTCCGCCCGAGCTACTCAGCCTAAGTTGCTTTCGAACTCGGAAGAGGACAGGGTGTTAGAATTAGGTTTCTAAATTAGGTTTCATCTCTAAATGTGCAGGTCGTCTATATAGCTTTCCTCGGTTCTGAAAATTAAGTTTTAATCTGTGATGTAAACATTACGGTAGACAATTAGAAGTCTCTAAACGTTATATCTATCAGCTCGAAAGGTTAAAATCAAAAATTCAGTGTTCCAGACACTAAAAACAAAAGAGCGTTCCACATCAGCACAAACGCTAGCTCAGTTGACTCTTCAGTCGCTCAGTTCCGAGACACTGAGATCACCCTCCAACGTTACATCCATATAAGCAATGCAAGCCTATTAGGCTTCACACCACCTCCCTAGTCCAATACAATGTACTGTCACCATATTTTATTGGAATTTCAAGTTCAGCTCCAAGCCCCTGAGGTTGCATTCCGACGTTAGGCATCTATGAATACATCAGATACTTATTTTTTTATTTTTTTCCTCCAGACCTACATTATATGTGTATGACCCATTAATGGAGAAAATATAAGTCTGACCTAAACCAGCTCACAAAAAGAAAAGGAAAAGAATACCACCAGATAGGCGGACATGAACAAAACCAGAAATAATAATAATAATAATAATAATAATAATAATAATAATAATAATAATAATAATAATAATAATAATTCAATGGCAATGAAAATAAACACTGTCGTATGGCCAAGGATCAACCCTTATTGGTGGTCTATTGGCAATGGCAGAAGGCAGTATGATAATAAGAAACTAAAATAATAACATATTTACTGTGTAGAATACAATAATATAAACTCCATTATCTAGCTACAACTCCAAGTATTTTGATTTACCAACCGAACATAATCATGATACCTCGCTATTATTTACAAGCTCACCAAACATACCCTTGTGTCACCGATTCACAATCATCCTCCACCTCAGATTATACCACCTAGTCTCATTCTTCCACCACATATCAATTACGTCCTCAATCTCAACCAAACTTTGTTTCATTCAAAATTTCAGGCCAATCTCCATATTAAATTAAACCATCACACTTACCATTCCATACTACTCCAACCATGCATCTCTGCCTCCCTTTTCATTCGCAACCTTATCTCCTCACAATGTTACAATCACTCTATTAGCTTCCTTGCTAACAATACACAATAATATGTACCAGCCATCTCCACACATTAACTTCCTCCCTCCAGCACAGTTTTGTTCATCAACCGCCATCTCATAATTTATATACCATATACACAATCACTCTTGGAGGTCTTCACACAATACTATCATCTTTACCCAATTAACTTCCTCCAATACCATTATATCCATCAACCACTTCTCATAATTTACATACCATATTATATCATAATCACATACTCATGATACCTCACTATTATTTATTGACTCATCAAACATACCATCGTATCACTGAACCACAGCCAACTTCCATCTCAACTTATACCACCTGGTCTTATTCTTTCACCACATATCGATTTCGTCCTCAATCTCAACCATACGTATTCTCTTAACATTTCAAATCACTCTCCATAATTAATTAAACCATCTCACTTGCCATTCCATACTTTACCAACCAAACATCACTATTTCCATTTTCATCCGCCAGCCTTAACTCATCGTCGTTTTTACAGCCACTCTACTACCTTATTCACTAACAATTGACTTAGTCCTTAAGATCATATACCAGCCATCGCCACACATTTAACTTAATCACGAAACCTCGTTATTTACAAACTCGGCAAACATACCATCGTATCATTGAATCACAATCATCCTGAAACCACTTGTATTCACCAACCATAATATCTCAACTATAGTCACATAAGCCTCTCACCATATTAAATTATGCCACTACATTTTACCATTAACCTTTACCCTTATCAACTAGCCATTTTTTTTACAATCACTCTCTTCCTTACTTACTAACCAAATACCCACCTCATCTTAATTACAGCCTTCCAATACCATCTAAATTCACTACCTCTCCTCTCATTCCAACATAGCAACTCTGATCACTCTATTGCATTTTCGATACGTTTGACACAAATCAAGATCACTATACATTTCAAATACAATGACAGCAATTAATATACACACTTCACCACCTACCAGTTTAACTACTTAATCACTCTTATCTCAACTACAAATAACACACACACTCCACTATTCTCATGTACATAAACAATTTACTACTGCTACTTGTATTTTTTTTTAAATTTTTTTTACTTCTCGTCACTACGCCTTCGTCCGATTTACTCTTCTTACCCCACAGCTCCTTTAGGCTCAAGCTTCTCCCTTTACCCAAGGCACCTATTGCTTCTGCTTCATCCCTCAAAGCAGTATTTTCACTACGTTTATGAGCTCTTGCCATTTCTTGTGCCCCCCCCCCCCCCCTACGACATTCACTCCCTGTATCTTCCTTTCTTCTCTCACCCTGTCCTCCATCCTCAGCTCCTTAACTATTGCCCTGGTCTCCCTCCTCATCTCATTTGCTGCTTCCCTGACTCCTCCTGCGATCGCTTTGAAGATAGTATGCGCACCCTCCTCTGCCCTACTAACTTCTTCTTACTGCAAGCTCTGTTCCAATGCTTTCAGATTCGTCACTGTCCAATTTCGGGACCAATTTACGTAACTCACCACCAGTATATAAGCTCTCAACCCTTGCAGTTTTGCCCTCACTAAATGTTTCTTCAAAATTTTGAAATTCATGATCTCTCTTCCCACATCCCTCTTAATCCCAATTTTCTCACTCCGTAGATTACCGGCGTTCCTTATCACTATATCCTTCATCAATGAAGATAGCAACGACACTGTTATGGGTCTGCGCCCTCTCACCTTGCCTACTCCACACTGTCTATGTCGACCTCACTAAAGTTGATTTTCATTTTCTGTTGACTGGCATCCACCACTTTGTAGATAAAGTCTACTTTCGTTTCTGCCTTGTCTTCCTCCACCGCATGAACAAATATGGATTTCTTCTTGCGGTCCCGATTGCAAGACTGCCATTCTTTCTTCAAATTTACCACCTGCTCTTCCATTTTTTTTTAAATTCTTTCCTTTAGTGACACCAGTTGTCTCTCGCTGTCCTCCATCTTTGCCTTAGTATCTCTTGTGTATTCCTGGATCCACTGTCTCGTCTTTTCGTGCTCCTGAACTAGCTCCTGTAGTAATTTCTTTAGCTGCTCACACGGGCATAACTCCTCCACTACCTCCTTTACCACCTTCCTTATAATTTCAATGTCTTCCCAACTCATGTTGCTACTACTCTGAGGCCCCGGATTTACCTCCACTCCTCCAATAACCAGCAGCACAGTAACCATTATTGCCGCAAGAAGCATCTTCTCCTTCACTGCCATCTCCACCTTACATTATTTTTTATTATTCGTTCCCTTCCTCATTCTTCCCTGCCATCTCCCGATAGTGACCCTGTACTGCTCAATACCGATCATCTTCCGAGCTTCTAGCAGATGTATTAAGCCTTACGCCATCTCTCTAGACCCGTGCCGCCATCTTGTTCCATCGATTGACACCTTGATATAGGGTGTAGCTGCAATTGTTTAGAAGTTAACATTTTGGCACTTTGAAGGCTGATAGCCTGTCCGTTATGGTTCATATGGGCAATATGTTGACATATTTCTGGTCAAATCGAGCCTCCTGCGTTGACTGACACCTTGATATGGAGTGTAGCTGCAATTGCTCGGAGTTAGTCTCATAAGAGCCCTTGTATAGCAGCCATCTTGCGCATTAGCCCCTGCGTCAGCCTTCTATTATTATGTTACGCCCCTGTGAATAAAACATACGGATTAAGCCTTATAGCCGCCATCTTGTTTCATGTTCACCTCCAGGTCCTGGGAGGTTATGTTAACGCGTCGTCAGTGTATCGTTGGGCCTGCAGTAGCCCTGGTATCGAACATGAAGTCTGTTAGGTTAAGCTTCTACTCTTATGCGGTTAGCCCGTGAACTGAACTTTGAGTGTCTTAGGTTAAAGCTTGTACCCTTAGGCTTCGAACTAGGATCTGTACTGTTAACGCCCTTAGGCAGGGAGTCGAACCCGGGATCTGCGAGGTTAAATCTAGACAAGGCCCTTAAGCCTAGGGTCGAACCCGAGGTCTGTAAGGTGAAGCCTGGACATGTAGCTAGTGTAAGGTCATGTAAGGTTACGAGCGCGCTCTTAGCCAACCGCTCTAGTAAGGTTATGCGAGGTTAAGCATGTACTCTTAGGCCCGGTTATACAGTATACGCTTAAGCCTTGGATCGGGCTTAAGCGGGAGCTTAAACTCTGGACGAGTTTCACAGTGGGGAGTGCAAGTGGTAAGCCGAGCTTATCTGTGACTGGCTTAAGCTGTATGAAACTGAGGTTTAAGCTAAGGATTCAGATCAGATGGTAGAGCGCTGGCCCTCTTGTAGCCCAACTTGGCAGGTTCGATCCTGTCTCAGTCCTGTGGTGAAGGTGCTCAAATTCATAGTTAGTGGGACGTAAAACCAATAACATTAATAAATAACTTATATTTCTGAATATATTTAGAGGCTCAAGAGACAAAAATGTCGGTCGGTCACTTGCTTTCTTGGCTTACGCTGCGTGAACCATCAACGATAGACCCCAAGTGTAAGTGTACGAATTGTAGAGCATAGAAACCTCTACAAAAAAGTCCGCGATGGTATATACCTATTTCCAACCGTTTGCCCTCTAGAAACGATGTATAACCTACAAGTCAATCAATCATAGGCTACGGATGTAAACAAAGATGAGAACTGAATCACTGCGCATGCGCAAGCATTACCAACTTCGGAGATGTTCAGCTTAGTAAAGCTGCACATGGTCCCCCTACTGTGAAACTCGTAGTGTTTAAGCCAAAGAGTAAGCCTTGCTTAAGCGGCGTGCGTGGCTTACTAAAGCTTCGGCTTAAACTCAAACTGTGAAACCGGGCCTTAGTCAGCACACTCATTGAGTTGGAGGCCTCTCCCGGGTGTCTGGTGGTGGTGGTGGTGGTGGTGGTGGTGGTGGTAGTGGCGGCGGCGGCGGCGGAAGGACTCTCCAAAAATCACTACTCCTAAAACCACGTGACTTCTGGTTGTGGGGTGTTTGAAGGATCGTGTCTATGAAGGACATACGCGGTCTCTGCCTGAACTAAAGCTTAGCATACAAAGACATGTCGCTCGGATTTCATTCGATATGCTGAGGGCAAGTGTCGACCATGACGTGTTACGATGATGAATGATGAAGAAAATGTTTTATTTAAAGGTGCCTAACATCTAGGTCATCGGACCCTAATAGTACAAGGTGCAACGAAATGAAAATTAGAACATGAGAATGTGTCCACTAACTAGAATCTAAAACGAGCTACGATAAAAAGACTATAGTGAAACAGAAACTATCAGTGGATCACACTCACAATGTCTACATTACTGGAATGATGCTTATTATCTAAAGGGGTCCAAAATCCAGGTCACCGACCTCTCATAATGGTACAAATCACTGGTAAAGCAGAACCATGCTGCTCCTCGTATAGTGGTACTAATCACAGGTAACTTAGGCTGATGGTGTGTCTCGCATGGTGGTATTAATCACAGGTAATGTAGACTCGTGCTATGTCAAGCACAATGGCACCACTCACAGGTAAGAAACCCATGGTGGTTCGCACATAAGGGCACTACTCGCAAGCAACGAAGACCATGGTGTTCCTCACATAGTGGGACAAATCACGGGCGCCGGTATTCCCGTGGTGTTCCCCACTTACGAGGGAACGGTACGAAGTCGGACGGCGAATTTCGATTTGATTTTTACATATTCGTGAAGGTCCTTTTAAGCTGAAACAGACAGTGTAAGTCTAATTTTTCGCGGGTCCTTTTTAAGGGGCCATTTGGGAGCTCAAAGTTGCGCGCAAAGAATTGTCCAGTACATGCCGGCACACGTCAGCGCTCACAGCCAGCGGCTGCCTTGCCTTGCCTTCCCTCTCCACTCCTTCGGTTCTCCTCTGTCCCCCGCCGCATACGGCTGCCTACAGTTGTGTACACGGGATTGCGGGTGAAGACTGACGTTAGTTGGGACATTTTATTTACAAAGATAAATTCATTATGGAATAAATAAACAATAAAAATTGTTTACAGATCACTACTTAACAAACAAATAATACATAATCAAATATCATATGCATCATCATGGCAATTCAAAGTATTCAAGAAATGACTTTATTCTAACACAGTCTGGCATTGGTTCATTGTTCATGGCATGATAGTGGAAATCTAACACAAAATGTGAATAACAAAACATAAGACAACAATATGCGCACCTTATAAACGAAAAAATGGTACAGTCATTTCCAGCACACATTTTATCAGTCAAATCGTTTAAATTCGTTTGCGAGACAGTATGAAATTGTGGTATATTGTCATTAATGGAATAACCACACGCTTTCCCACCATATTTCAGCATTGGTACAAAACAATCAGCTTGTAATTGGTTATGCGCTAGTATTTGACTAGTTATAATGAAAAGTCTGGTTTTGGGTTTTAATTTTGACTGGCCGTGTAAATTCCTTTCCCATTCGACGGACTAAACATTTTAGTTGTCGGAAGAGTCCAAGATCACAGATACGTAGTTCCTTTCGGTACGTATTCAATTTGTACATATTTATTGATCAGGGATTCAAGTTGTGCATTTTTGCCCTGGCCACTGAATGAATCTATGAGAAGAAGATTTCGTAATTTCCTGTAATTGCGGATGGAAGACGTTTTGAAACCAGTCGCGTACTTGCCCTTTCCCCATTTTTCTGGAAGATGAACAATCAATTACGACATATTTAAAGGCATCCAAGTAGGATTTGATACGTTATTGTACTCTAGGTCCAAACTTTCCATTAATTTATTGAAAAACCATCAAGAACAAACATCCCATTTCTCCGGGTTCAGAAATGTGATATTGCACTGTGTGGGAGTGCGTAAAATTATTTCGGCAAACAAGCGTAGCATGAACGTCTTTCACACCACGAAAATCATAACTTCACTGTGTTGCCATTTCGTACTCTAACCGGGACTGGCCCGAATTCCAGATATTGGCATGCGGGATCTCTTTCTTTTCTTGTAATTCATTAATGAATGTTACAAACTTTTTAGCCACTTCGTGCCGCACTTCTTCGTCTGTTTTGAACGTTTTACTGACTACTTAGGTTACTTTTCGGAACCGAATTTTCAAACGCCTTTTAACGTTTGTCAAGTATGAATCGCTTTGGAGAGAGTGTTTGAGGCAAAACAACGCTCTACCCTCACCAATCCAACGCTCAATGTCCGATTTTGTGACATATAAATAACGCATCCTTGCCTTGATGAACTCTTCTTTCACATAAGCTCGAACCCTTGCACATTTCTTAATTTCTCCATTGTGTTCAACGTGGTTGACGATTCCATAAATTTGTCTCCGAGTCTTCTTATACTTCCGTACAGCGTACATAGGTCCTCGTTCCTTTATTTCTTGATACATGTCCAACAATGATTCGGAATCATAATCTTCTACTTACTTACAGGGTCTTCCTCGGCCATCACACGACATGTTATCTTCGTTAAACTCATCTCCGTGTTAGCGGTTTTTTTTTTCGGTGATGTCCCCTCCCCAACGCCATCTTCGTCTTCTGAATCAACGAAAACGGCTTATTCCTCCTGAATAAATTCGCATTTTCCCTCCAAAATTGCATCAAACATTGTATTTATCTGTATATACATGATTTGCTCTTCATCAGAAAGCTCTGTAGCTTCCTGAATATTAATACCGTAGGCATTAACAAGAGCTGCAATAATGTTGCAAGCGGCCATAACAAATTAAATAATCCAGTGCGATCTCCTGTATGTGGAATAGCCATCAGTCGTGGAGAACTTGACCGAATAGAATAGGACTCGCCGTCCCATATACACAACTGCTGGCAGCCGTATGTGGTGGTGGACAGAGGAGAACCGAAGGAGTGGAGAGGGAAGGCGAGGCAGGGCAGCCGCTGGTAGTGAGCGCTGACGTGTGCCAGCATGTACTGTACAATTCAGGGCGCGCACCGCCAAATTTGAGCTCCCAAATGCCCCCTTAAAAACGACCAGCGAAAAATTAGACTTCCACTACCTGTTTCAGCTTAAAAAGACCTTCACGAATATGTAAAAATCAAATCGAAATTCGCCGTCCGACTTCGTAGCGTTCCCTCATTAGTGGAATTAATCACAGGCCACGTACCCTCGTGCTGTTGCTCACTTAGTGGTACTAATCATAGGCAATGTAGACCCACAGTTTATGGAACATCATGGTAACGCCCACAGGTAACAAACCCCATGGTGTTCTTCACATAATGGAACTAGTCTCAGGTAACGCAGGCACATGGTTTTCTTCACATAGGGGTACTAAACATGGGCGCCAGCCAAACCCGTAGAGTTTCTCACATAGTGTTACTAATCACAGGCAACGTAGACACATGGAGTTTCTCAGAAAGTGGTACTACTCGCAGATAGCGCAGATTCATTTTGAACACAGGGGAACACACACATTCCAGTGCAGCGATACGGCACATGGACATTAAGTCCACGCAGCCGAATGCCCGACCCCCCTCCCCGACTCGGTGAAATACACACGATACCACTAACCACAGGCAACGCCCAGACCCGTGGTGTTCCTCACATAAGGGTACTACTCCTAGGTAACGTAGATCAATGGTGTTCCTCGCATGGTGGTACTAATCGCAAGAAAAGTCGACCCATGGTGTTCCTCACGTAATGGTACTAATCACAAGTAGTCTCATGGTTCTCAAATCATCATCCCTTGGTCGCCCCTCTTAGTTGCCTCTTACGACAGGCAGGGAATACCGTGGGTGCATTCTTCGTCTGCGTCCCACGCCCACAGGGTGTTGTGTGTTTGGTCCGCGAGAGCTATTTTATTTTGCTCAAGTCCGCCGGCAAGTCGGTTAGTACACCCCTATCCGCCACTTGGGACGCGCCTCGTGGGAGTATCGTTTGTCTCCCAGCTACGCCAGCGTAGTAGGTTCGTAGCGACGTGTTACGCTTGCAGCATGTTGCTGATTTGGGAGGCTATAATGAACAGTGTTTGTAACCATAAATCCTAATAAACGTGCCAGAACCACAGTTATCATTTGTTTGATATTTCCTGCCTTTTTTCTGCTTACAGTGCCATATTTTCTCGTGGTGGCAAGACTTGGGGCTAACATTCTGTGGCATAATTCGCGAGCGTATCGCTTAGTTAGCACATCTGCGAAATTTCAGACTCCTGCGATAATTCTAGTCCATGCTGTGCTGCGCTAAACACCTTGTCAGACTTCGACCGGTCGATTGTAGAGTTTTACGGAAAAACGACCAATCTCCACCGTATTCAGAGGTGCGTAAATTACAATTACCTATAACCCAATTCTGGTGCTCTTTTATTTTATTTTATTTTATTTTCTTCTTAGTAATTTGTTTCTTTGCATGACTGACAGCTATGGAGATGCAGTAATAACTATTCTGGCCTCGTTCAAATTTCAATTATAATTTAAGCAGAACAGTATGGAACGTAATCACTGTACTGGGATCCAAGAAGTTTCTATCAGCCTAGGAGGTAAAACGAAATTCCGTCAGCATGTCTTATTTCATTATATCGATTACTCTACAATAAGTTTCAATTAGCAAAGAAAGGGAACATGTAGACACACAGACCGCCGCCATGGGACTGTTTCATTGTATTCTGGACAGCAATTTATTTCTCGATTTTCTTCGTAACCTTTCATGACTTATGCTATGAAAATACCACACTGTAGTCACCGAGATTCGAGTATCTACCACCTGAATGGCTAGCACGATGTTAGGCCATGTTATCTCTTGATAATACGACAGCTATAAAGTTTGAAATTTCCTTTCATTGAAATATTTACATACCCTTTAAACAGAGTAAGGTATGGGTGTGTTCTTCCCGAAGGCAGGTCCGAACCCTCCGCAGAGGTATACCTGAGCCGGAGTTTACGTACGGTAGGGTGGCCAGTTCCTTTCCGTTCCTCCATTCCCTTACCCCCCACCAACAGCGCGTGGCAACCCATCCACTTCTCGACCACGCCCAATGTTGCTTAGCTTCGGAGATCTCACGGGATCCGGTATTTCAACACGGCTACGGCCGTTGGCTTTAAAACAGAATAGTGTAGAATATTTAATTAAGTCAAATTAATTTCATTGTTGCTCCTTACATTATAAGATGTTTCGGTTGTTTCTCAATACAAACTGATCATAGAAAACGAAAACACAGCTATTAAGATGATGTTGAAAAGTCATAATCGTTAGAAAACACGAGTTTTTAAAAATTCTGAAAAATATTCGCTCTTAAAAGGACATAATGCAGAAAGAAAAACGTGCTTTGTTGGGAGTTTGATTGCATGCCTTTATAAAACTAAACTTCTTCAATTGCACAACCTTGTCTTTTACTTCTGGGTTGTAATTCAACAGTACCAGACTGTCTTACTTTCTTTGTGGATTGTGGTGTTACAAGTCCATCAGCGCTCAGGATATTTCAGTCAATTTTCCCATGGGATCAATACATGTGAAGTCTCGTTTCATACCCATATACCAACTTAGTCCGGCTCCGTGCCTAAATTGCTAGCGTCCAGAGGGTCCCGGGTTCGATTCCGGGTCGGAGATTTTAACCATAAATGGTTAATTCCTTGGCTCGGGGAATGGATGTTTGTGCTGTCTCCAACATCCCTGCAACTCGCACACCACACATGACACTATCCTCCACCACAATAACACGCAGCTGCCTACACATGGCAGATGCCGCCCACCCTGCCTTACAAGGGCGGCACTCTGCTAGCAACAGCTACAAGAATTTTTTAAAAATTCTGTGCTAGTGTGTGTTTGTAAGGTGCAGTTATAGTGGGAGCAGTCATCGCTACATGTATGTTAGGTACTATCCCGATGTTCGCCAGAGTTGTAGGTGAGTAGATGTGTGTGTGGGGGGGAGGGGGGAGAAACCAGAAATACTACTTCTAGGAGGCCTGAGAAATGAGATTTAGAGTAAATCTAACTCGGTTGTCCTCCCAAGGCCAATCCTAATTTTGAGATTCAAGTCATCCGTGCGAACACTCAATCGAAATCAACGACAACCACAGCAGTAACAGCTTCTTACATGTTATGTAACCCACATCACGGAACAAAGAATGACGCTACTTACATGTATTTGCTCTTTTTTTTTTATCTACTCGCACTTAAAATTGCCGAATACGGTCTACTGACTATAATCGAAGCTATTTACAAAGCAAACACAGTCACCTGAACTCAAGAACTAGGCATACCCTTCGGAAAGATAAAACCAATATTCTTCCTAATACTGGCTATCAAGAAACGTTTCTTTCTACCGCTGAGCACACGAAACTTTTACTCTTGAAGTCATACGCAAGGGAGCTGGTGACGCCATCAATACCAAAATAATTTCCGGCAACAGCTGCACTTGCAGGAGTTTATAGCAGAAGTGGCAGGAAGTCAGCACAAGCACAGCTACTTTGTTTCTCTTTCTCAATTTCATGTGCTTTTCGTCCCATTACACAGTGTTCCACATTCTTCCTTTCTCTATTTATGAGCTTACGGCGTTAAAGACAAGAGTTAAGGCGGATTCTGAAGCTAAATAAATTCCTGCCAACACTTCTTATATGACACAAGAAATTTCGAAATAAAAGTTTCTTCTGGTGTTGTACCGAGCGAATTGGCCGTGCGGTTATAGCTCGCAGCTGTGAGCTTGCATTCGGGAGATAGTGGATTCGAACCGCACCATCAGCACTCCTAACGATGGTTTTCTGTGGTTTCACATTTTAAGAAAGCCACGGGAGCTACCTTCCCAATCCTAGACCCTTCCCATCCGTCCGATGCCGAAAACCTTCGATATGTTAGTGCAACGTTAAACAAGTAGAAAAAATCCTAATGTTGTCTTATGTTTTATGTATCTAACAGTTTCGTAAAATATTACTGCTAACGAAGACTGTGTTGAAAGACGAAGCAAAATACAGTGAAACACCAATATACGCGCCCGCTTAATACACTTGTGGCTACTTCAACCACTACTCTTATACCTTTATCTCCTTCACACAATATACATAACATTTGTTTGAGCGCCAGTTGCTTTTTAAATAAAAACAACAAAATTTGGTAGAGCATACCTCTTATATCAATTATCTCAAGGCGTTAGGTGATAAACTCACATATTTGGCAATATACAGGGATATGGATCAGGACAATATTAAATTACTGTTGCATTTCCACAATTGAGGATTGTACATGGAACTGGAATCACTTATTATAATTAAAATAAAACTGAGTTTATGACTATAATTTACGTCACAATGAACAAGCATTAACGTCTTTTAATTTAACAAAAAAAATATATCTAGTGAGATTTGCGGTAGTATGAAAAAGAAAATTTAATCTAAACAAAAAAAGCTATTGGCATGAACTTGAAGTGAGATGTGATATCGCCGCTGATTACATTCTTCTTCATGTTATGAATGCATAACATGTCTGATGCTTTAATTACCTGATGTCTGCATACACCGCTGTTGAACTTGAAATTCTTGGGAAAACCTATGAGCTGAAGTCGGGAGCCGTCTGCTGTTATCTTCTTATATAACAAGGAGTTGGCCTACATACCATGTACGCGGATAGAGAGCTCCAATGTAATTACGTCCACTCAATATATTATAAGTAATTGGAAAATATTATTGAAGCATCTTGTGAAGTCCATCCTCACAAGAAGATGATGATTCTTTATCAGCATAGAACCCGTCTCTGCTCGGATACAACCACCACTTGTAGACCTCCTCGATTATTATAAGACCTCTTGAAAACACAACTCTGAGCTCTGACCATCACTCTAAGACCACTTCTTCCATTTGATACATCTGACTGTTACATATGATCTGAACGATATGATTTGAATACCTCTCACCACCGTTGCATCGACTTTTATAACCTCGCGATGACGACTCATTTCCCTACTCTCTGTTCATCCCTTCCACTTCAACATACAGTAGCTGGCGAATACTGACGCTTGGTCGCAATCACGTGCCCACGCACTGATGTCATCAATCAAGTGTTGTCTAAGCTTGCCCAAGCGGATTGCAGATAACTAAGTTTCATGCGTCACCGGGAAATCTACATGCACATAACATTCTCAGTTAAACATAGCCTCGATTGCAAAATACTAGTGATGGGTTGCGACTGGAATCGCGAAGAATCGATTCCATATGCCTGGGGAATCGGGTACCCGATTCCGGAATCGATTCCGAGGAATTAGTAGCACCATCTATGATGCAGATACGTAAACACGTGCAGCACGAATGTGTTCTGTAACGTGAGTTCGTTTTGGTTTATAACCAGGTCTGTTTACAAGCCATGCCTGCTTTTATTGTAGTTTCCTGGAGTTATATACTCTAATGCGACTGTAGTTTCATCAGAAACTATGATCCTCTGTTTGAAACTATTCAAATTGTATTAAATCAAAACTTGTACGGGGATTATGACATAATATAACAGTACTTTCTCTACAAAATACAATTGTACTAAGGAGACAACCTTAACTAATGTTAAGCAGTGATGAAAAGAAAAATAGTAATTCTGAGAGTTTCTCATAATAATATTTAGTAGTAGTATGAAATGTTCTTATTTTTCTACAACTTTTCCCACACCGATGGGGTCGCGGGTGCGAACTGTATCGCGCATGTTGATTTGGCCCTGTTTTACAACCGGATGCCTTTCGTGACGCCAACCCTATGTGGAGGGATATAATCACTATTGCGTGTTCCTGCGGTGGATGGTAGTGTAGTGTGCTGTCTGAATATGAACAGGAAAATGTTGGGACAAACACAAACACCCAGTCCCTGGGCCAAAAGAACTAATTGGAGGCGATTAAAATCCTCCACCCTGCCGGGAATCGAACCCGGGACCCTCTGAACCGAAGGCCTCAGCGCTGACCATTCAGCCAGTGAGCCCGACAGTGGTACAGTATGTTCATTGCAAATTAAATGCAACGGAAGCCAGTATGTTAGGAAACAAGTTGTATACTTATTAAAAATGTGACTTAATTCCACATATTTTATACGTTTATACTAGCGGTAATTGAAAACCACATTAGGAAAATACAGTATGAGCATAATAACAATGCCGATTGCTACACCCAGTGTCGAAATGTGTAATGTGATATCCAGACTACCAGGGTAAATTGTTATTTCGTTATGTGGCATAATTCATTCACGACAACCAGTTACACATTTCACTGTATACAAAAGAAATAGTAAATATTACACGTTCGAATTTACTCCACTTATATACGGAAGATTCACTCTATTGAGTGCGACCGGAACACTCTCGTGACGTCATCGGGAACCGATTCCTCGCATGCGACATTGAGTGCGACCGCGGAGTCGTAGGAACCGATTCTCGCGATTCCAGGCGTCATTCGCGCACATCACTACAAAATACTATGCCAGCTCATCTAGCCAGAGTTACAAGCCACAGCCTGACTATATGAAATCAACAAATCTCACTTACTACAATACAGAATAATTACAAACAAATTTCACTTAACCTATGATTAAATACAATATACGTGATACCTAATTATTACAGTCTAAGTGATGAGAAACAGAATATAAAATCTAATGAATCGGGTTAATAATAATAATAATAATAAAAAATACTGAATGGAATCTGTAACCCTGTTGTACGGTTACACACTATCCCACATGATACTCATCACCTTCAGCTGCCCACATCGAGCCTTTCGCGGAACTAGCGACGACCTTCTGACAAGTTCAACAACTGCTATTCGATGGATGCAACAACTGGACATCCGAGATTACTTTTCATTTTTCATCTGTTAATTTATGTATTTACTTATATTTTGCATCATTTCTGTGTTTTTGTACTTTTACTACTTTCCTGTATTGTACATATCTCTCTCGATTACTGCTTAATGTTTTACCTTGACTTTTTGTATTTATTCTGTTTTGTAAATTATTTGTTGCTTTTACAATGTTACTCAATTTGTGCGCGGGTTAACTTGTACCATAAGCTTAAAAATCTCAGGTCCCTGGACATCTGATATCGAAAGCCGTTCAAATTTACCCCATACGCAGCGTTCGAATCCTGCCTACAACAGTTGGTTGTCTTCAGCTGAATACCTGGTTAATTTCAGATTCCTTTAAATGTGTTTTACTAGCAGTTTAATGTAATAGTAAGACACGTCTTACCCTCAATGTTTAAGAATCCTATTGAGGGTAGAAAGTTGGAGAAATACTGCCTTTATTATTACTGCCCGTGTTTCACTCGAGAGGAGGAACGAATCGGCCGCAGTTACGTTCCTTATCAGCGTTTAGTAGCAAATGAAGTTTAAAAAAGTCAGGAAATGATTCTGAATATTATTTAAAGAGGGAGGCACACGCCCTTCCACGTCCAGATTAATGGACAATGGACACCATAAGGCACTGAGCCCTTATGATCAGACTTAAAAATTGTGACTCATTACATGTACACTAAATATCATAGATGCTATGAAATAGTGCAACAGTCAATGACTGTAGCCCCCTCATTCTTCTACAACGAGGCATTAACCCTGTGTTGTGCTGATAGCATAAGAGTATAAGTAAGAGAGGAAGACTGCATGAATTTCATTATAGATGGTTATACGTGGAGTTTACTTCTGAAGAGGAATCTAGCGTACAGTGAGGCCTTAACCCTGCGGTTCTGATCCCACGTTCATCTGGATGCCCCTTGGCCATGATCAAGATATCAACTCTCACGTAAAACTACAAGCTTAGTTGCTTCTTTTTTTTCTTTCTTTGTTTAATGTATTATGTCAAACATGAAACAATGGATTGCAAATTTTAGGCCAAAACTGGAAGGCTGTAACAATGGCTAGTATACGAATTTCATGAAGCCACGCATTGTAATGAAGGCAAATTGGTAACTCTCAGCTGTTACGATTGTTTGTAAATATGAAGCATGTTACCTACTCATCGTAGTGTTACGTAGAAAATTAAAAATAGATAAATACACATACATTGTCATTTTAGACTGTTATGCCTTTCAGCGTTCAGTCTGCAAGCCTCTGTTAAAAAAGGAATTAAAAAAAATAGCTTCTTATTATAAATATATGAGTATAGCATTACTAATAGTATAATTTCTCCGTAAATAGTGACAACAAATACATGTAAGTACGAAATTAAACAGCAATATGAACCTTACCAACAACATGTGCAACCGTAATCACATTTTCTTATAAATGGACGATAATTAAGTCGTATCATTCCACTGATAAGGTAGGTCATACTCAAAAGAGCAATTTCCAACGTAACCTCGTTAGCCCGTCCTTCCGGTCAACGGAGATTCATCGCCCACATCAAAATCAGCCGTACCACGCACATGACATTTTTTTGCTAGGGGCTTTACGTCGCACCGACACAGATAGGTCTTATGGCGACGATGGGATAGGGAAGGCCTAGGAGTTGGAAGGAAGCGGCCGTGGCCTTAATTAAGGTACAGCCCCAGCATTTGCCTGGTGTGAAAATGGGAAACCACGGAAAACCATTTTCAGGGCTGCCGATAGTGGGATTCGAATCCACTATCTCCCGGATGCAAGCTCACAGCCGCGCGCCTCTACGCGCACGGCCAACTCGCCCGGTCCCACAACATATAACCTACAACAAAACATAAATCATACAGCTAATCGGCATTGGTATAAATTGTCTGCTGGCGACACCTAGTGTTTACAGTGCACTGTCTATTCTGGTATGGACTAGATCAAATGTGTTACTTTCATTAATCTGTCTCAGTCTCATACTTGGCTTTGACGATATGAAAGTAACCGAGGTATGAGCGATGCTATTAATGCCATCCCTTATGCAAGCCAGTCCCTGTTATGAGTAGAGCGAAAATGTCGCTCATAGGGTCGGTAGGAGCGTGCATTTCAGCGGGCTTTAGCAATTTATGGCTAGGTGAGGAAAACGAGAAACTACCTCATTCATGTCCCTGCATGTCTCTTCAAAGAAGCCTAGGCCATCTATGGTAGAGTTATTGATGATCAAACCAGCCTTCGGACTAAATACCCAACACCCATAGGAGTTCGAGGACTTTAAATATTTCGTTTCTGTAATTAACTGGAAAAAAGAAAGAAAAAAGAACATAATCAGGTTAGCCAGTGGAAGTCCCTCTAGCCACAGACAATTTATTTCGGCTCCCTCGTCCTCTCGTGCACGGAGATCTGCAGGTAAGAAATTTCATGCCCACTGATTAACTTCACTTCTGACATACTACAGGGGAAACGAATTACTTTATAGGACAAAACGTTACATGCAATATTCTCAATACAAATGGAACTGGGATGAAAATACTCTCCCCTCCCCACCCCGCATCCAGTTTACCGACTTTTATCAGTTATGTTATTGCTAGACCATGGAGAAGACCTCTATAAATCAAATCTGCATTACATAATGCAGACGTCATCAAGTAGTTGCTCAAAGGAGCAAGGCCGACTTGCTCCGCTCGGAACGGCTGCTGCCGCGTGAAAAGCGAGCAGCGGACAGGCGGGTTGCATACCGTGCAGTAACCGCACGGAGATGTTACCATATGAACAAGAAAAGGAAAAACCAGCAATAATAATAATAATAATAATAATAATAATAATAATAATAATAATAATAATAATAATAATAATAACTGTACCGGGAGGTACACCTCAACGCCGCGCATTCAAAATCAGCGCCTTAAGAACTCCCCTATCGGTCAAAAAGTGGAACTAATAACACAACAAGTTGGAACTTTAATCAGAAGATGTCACCACTGAAATATTAAGTAATTGTTTTGTTGTGAAGTTTTCTAAACTGACTGAATTTCTCCTTGTTTTGTTTTGATATACATCAAGAAGTTTGGACATTTTTCTACAGATGACACTACTAAAAACTATGATCATGCACTCTGGTTCAAGGTGAAAGAACTTATAATTTAAAAAAAGTTCTGTATTTCTAGGTTGTCCATAACTGAATCTATGTTCATTTATTTTTGGATTGGCAACAATTCCTTTTCTTTCCGCCAGTTTTGAATCTAGCCAATCACTAATTTTTGTAATTAATTTTCAACCAATCCCGCTTTTCTTGTTCACTTTGAATCGGCCAATAAAAATTAAGAGGGTGTGTCCTGATTAGTCTTGAATGATCTCGAACCTTCGCTGAGGGTTTATAAACTGCGGCTTTTCACGTTTTTTTGCCAATTGATCGTCGTCTTTCGTGTTTAAGTAAGAGGCGGGCGGCCTCTTTCATCGGCAGCTAGAACATCTACAAGATAATGGCCACATAATTCCATCTTTCTTGCTGTATCCGCAAATTATTCCGAGGGGAAAGTCCGAATCTTTAACTATGTAACAGTACTTTTCTAAAACGTAATTTTTTGGCTAATGTAAATACTTCATAAAATCTTTAATTGTAAATTGGGGATAGAGAGCGAGTTACCCTCTCGAGCTCCCCTTCATCTTGGTTTGAGGTGTCTGCGATTTTGCAACCTTTTTGTAATGGATTAGGCCTATAGTAAATTCTATGCGAGCCACCTCAGTAGTTTGGGAATAGCCCCTGTTTCATCGGCCTAGAGCCCTGTAGGTTTTAAGTTTTCATTATCCTGGAGCGCAGTGTGCGCCTCCATTCACTTTGTGTTTGGGCCAGTTATCTAACCTGTTCTTTTTTCATGAAGGCCCAGTAGGTTGGGTATTAAATACCCCTGTAAAAGTAAGTTAAATTTGCAAATGGTGGCTTGAGAGGCCAGAGATTGTAAATTTTGATGTACTGTTGCTCTGAGTGGGCAGTAAGAAACTGAGAACCTGTTTGCTCTTTTTCAAAGTTTTGTAAGTTAACCAGTGCCTCTGGAAGGCTAGATATTGTATTTTGGGAGCAAGCGCTCTTGAAGGAGCGGATTTCCCGCCCTTAACTAAATAATTACTGATTTTCCATTAAGGTTTTGTATACTGGATCCAGTATCTCTGGAATTGTAAATCTAGGGTCTTGGAGCCCTGAATCTGTAAAATTCACTATCTTGGATCTTCCTTGTCTTGTTTCAAGGTTCCTTTGTACCTGAAATGTTATGTGAAAATTTGTTGAGTTGTTGTTTTTGAAGAAATATAACCTTCAGTTCAAGTTTTAAAAATTTTGGTATTGTAGATAGACCCATTTACCCCGGCACCTTCTTTAACCTCTTTCTGCTCTACGGGTATCCCCGTAATAATAATAATAATAATAATAATAATAATAATAATAATAATAATAATAATTTGGAGCATGACTCATGTGGAACGACTAGGACACAGATTATTGAGTATAATAGGGCAAGAACATTATATTCATCGACAAGGGAAAAACAACAATGTGCAATAAGTCCTGAATAAATAAATGTTCACGATTTACTAACTAAAGGTTTGGGACACTTTCATTAATTGAAAGAAAACACAATTGATGGGATTTGTGCACTTTCCTTGCACTTGCTTTAAACAACATTTCAATCTGTGTATGACATTTATGACTATGACAACAAACTAAACACACGAAGTGAAAGATATAGGTGTATTGCTCCTCCACGGAACCTTTTTGGGCTCGTTTAGATAATATTGTGTCATTGTTAGTACCATATTTTGTTCTTAATGGCAACGAAAAGCACATTTCAAATTATGATCGGTGAGCCTACTTCTGTGCCTAGATTTACAAATCTTCATTTATGAATATAGCTGTTCGCTATTTGTTGATCCGAAAATCTATATATATAAAGTAGCTTGTCCTGACTGACTGACTGACTGACTGACTGACTGACTGATTCATCATCGCCGAGCAAAAACTACTGGACATAAAGAAATGAAATTTTGGGGATATATTCATATTATAATGTAGGTGCTCGCTAAGAGAGGATTTTTGGATATTCCGTCGCTAAGGGGGTGAAAAGGGGGGTGAAATTTTAAAATGTGTGTGTCTATATCTCAAAACTTTAAAAGTTTACAGATGTGAAAATTGGTATTTATAATCTTCTTTAAAAATAAGGAAACACGTATTTTTTTGTTTTCAGACATTCCCAATAGGAGGGGTGAAAAAGGGTGAAAAATGGGTTGAATGCCTTTAATGAGGCTACTTATATCTCAGAAACTGAAGATATTACAGACCTCAAAATTGGTACTTTTGATCGCTTTCAAAAATAAAGTAACACATATTTTTTTGTTTTTGGAAAATCCAATTAATGCGAGGGTGAAAAGGGGGGTGAATTTTTAGAATGAGTGCATCTATATCTCGAAAGATTTAAAGTTTAGAGATGTAAAAATTGGTATTTAGAATCTTCATTAAAAATAAAGGGACACGTATCTTTTTGTTTTCGGAAAATCCCAATAGGAGGGGTGAAAAGGGGGTGAAAATTGGGTTGAATGCCTTTAAAGAGAATACTTATATCTTAGAAACTTAATATATTACAGACCTGAAAATTGGTATTTGGGAACTACTTTAAAAATAAAGAAACAGGTATTTTTTCGTTTTGGGAAAATCAAAATAATGGGGGGTGAAAAGGGGGATGAAATTTTTAAAATGAGTGTATCTATATCTCAAAACTTTTAAAGTTTATAGATGTAAAATTTGGTATTTAGAATCTCCTCTAAAAATAAAGAAACACGTATTTCTTTGTTTTCTCTAAATCCCAATAGGAGGGGTGTAAAAGGGTGAATAATGGGTTGAATGCCTTTAATGAGGATACATATATCTCAGAAACTGAAGATATTACAGAACTGAAAATTTGTACATGGGATCTCCTTTAAAAATAAAGAAACACGTATATTTTTGATTTTGGAAAATTCAATTCATGGCGGTTAAACAGGAGTGGCAAATTGGGGTGAATTTTTTGAAAGACTATATCTACAGAATATCTGAGAAGAGTAAAATGTTACACACGTAAAAAGTGAGTATTTGGAATCTCCTCTAAGTGTAAAGAAACATAGGTGATTTGTCTTTGGAAACTCCACTTAAGGGGAACTAAAAAGGCGTGAAATTTTTAAATGAGAATTTATACGGTATATCTCAAAAAACTTAACATGTTACAGAAGTGAAAAATTGTAATTTTTTAATTCTATTAAAAATAAAGAAACGTGTATTTTTAGTTTTCTGAAATACCACTTGGGAAGTGGTGGGAGGGGTAAAAGTGACTGAAAATGGTGTTGAATTCTTTTAATTAGGCTACTGATATCTCAAAAATGAAGATGTTACACACGTGAAATTTGATTTTTGGAATCTGCTTTAAACGTAAACAAACACGTATTCTCGGAAAATCCAATGAAGGGGGTTTGGGGGGTTAAAGGATTGAAAAAATTAATTGACTTAATTGTATGAGAATACATACATCTAATAAAAACTAAAGTTGTTACAGACGTGAAAATTGGTATTTTGATCTCTTTTAAAAACAAAGAAAAGCGCGTTTTGGGGGGGGGGGAAACAATCTTGGGGGGGGGGCGGGAGTGAAAAGGAGCTGAATTCCTTTCATGAGGACACATAAATAAAAAACTAAAGAGGTTAGAGTGGTGATTATTGGTATTTAGACGATCCTTTACTATTAAAGGAATAAGTATTTTTTGCCTTAATATCACTTTGTGAGGGGGGTGGGAGTGTGAAAGGAAGTTAAAAAAAGTGAATTATTTTAAGGGATACTTATATCTCAAAACTGAAGGTAATAAACGTGAATATTGGTATTTGGAATGTCCTTTAAACATAAAGAAACACAAATTCTTTTAATTTTTTGGGGGGTGGGGGTAAATAAACTTAACGGCGGTGGGGTGTAAAAGGCGGTGAGACCAATTGATTTTACTGTTCATAATGTACTTATAAGGAGCCTCCGTTGCTCAGGCGGCAGAGCGCCGGCCTCTCACAGCTGGGTTCCGTGTTTCAAATCCCGGTCACTCCATGTGACATTCGTGCTGGACAAAATGGCGGCGGGACAGGTTTTTCTCCGGATACTCCGGCTTTCCCTGTCATCATTCATTCCAGCAACACTGTCCAATATTTCATTTCATTTGTCACTCATCGATCATTGCCCCAGAGGGGAGCTTCGGCAGCCGGCACAATTCATATTGTCGCCGCTAGATGGGGCTTTATTCATTCCATCCCTGATCCTGTCGAATGATAGGAAACAGGCTGTTGACTTTCGATGTACTTATTCTGATCATTTTTTATCTTTCCTGGGTTCTTTTTCAACAGCCATCTTTTCCTTCGGAGAACGTTCTTAGATTAGAGTAGATTCTCCTGGCATATAAATAAAAATTTAAACACATTTGAAATAAACGATAGGAATGATATTGACCGTCAAATTGTTCACCTCTATAATAAGGTCACTAATACACGGAGGTATGTCATTCGTATCGCCAGAAATCCCGTACACTTGCCTACGCGCGACAATGGTGCTGGCCACATTGTCAACAATGACAATGGCAGCAGATGTAATTTACCGCCAAGTAGCGGTCTTGCATATTGCTGTGGGGTCCAGAACATATAATAATAATAATAATAATAATAATAATAATAATAATAATAATAATAATAATAATAATAATAATAATAATGTTCTGGACCGTCGTCACATGTGCGGAACACGCTGGAAACGGGTCCTGGACGGTTAATGACTAAGAATGCAGTCCGGTCGCGGGTTCAGTAGGCTATCGCCAAGGCACCCAAGACGACACCACGACAGATCCCCTGAAGGATTTGATCCATATTAAGAATGCTTATAGGAAAAGATGGCAAAGATTTAGGGACCCAACTAACTGGGTGGAATACCTGGACCTAGCCCGGGAAGTACGAAATCGTTTGCTGGAAAGAAAGATTGAAAAATGGGAGGAAACTTGCCGTAATCTATTAGAAAACGAGTCAGATCGCGAATTTCGGCGGATTATATATCTAAAACAATAAGCATTCATTTATAAATTTCAGTATAATACCGTAGCGAAGCACGGGTATCTTGCTAGTCTATATATATAAAGTAGCTTGTCCTGACTGACTGACTGACTGACTGACTGACTGACTGACTGACTGACTCATCATCGCCGAGCCAAAACTACTGGACATAAAGAAATGAAATTTTGCAGATATATTCATATAAAGATGTAGGTGCTCGCTAAGAGAGGATTTTTGGATATTCCGTCGCTAAGGGGGTGAAAAGGGGGGTGAAATTTTAAAATGAGTGCATCTATATCTCCAAACTTTTAAAGTTTGCAGATGTAAAAATTGGTATTTAGAATCTTCATTAAAAATAAAGAAACACGTATTTTTTTGTTTTCGGAAAATCGCAATAGGAGGAGTGAAAAGGGGTGAAAGAGCAGTTGAATGCCTTTAATGAGGCTACTTATATTTCAGAACCTGAAGATATTACAGACCTGAAAATTTGTATTTGGAATCTACTTTAAAAGTAAAGAAACACGTATTTTTTCGTTCTTGGAAAATCCAAATATTGGGGGGTGAAAATGGGGGTGAATTTTTTTAAAATGAGTGTGTCTACATCTTAAAACTTTAAAATTTACAGATGTAAAATTGGTACTTAGAATCTCCTCTAAAAATAAAGGAACACGTATTTTTTTGTTTCCTTAAATCCCAATAGGAGGGGTGTAAAAGGGTGAAAAATGGGAAAAATGCCTTTAATAAGGATACATATATCTCAGAAACGAAAGATATTACAGAACTGAAAATTTGTATATGGGATCTCCTTTAAAAATAAAGATACACGTATTTTATAGTTTTTGGAAAATCCAATTAATGGCGGTTAAACAGGAGTGACAAAATGGGGTGAATTTTTTGAAAGACTATATCTACAGAATATCTTGGAAACGTAAAATGTTACAGACGTAAAATGTGGGTGTTTGGAATCTCCTGTAAATGTAAAGAAACATAGGTGATTTGTTTTGGGAAACTCTACTTAAGGGGAACTCAAAAGGGGTGAAATTTTAAAATGAGAATTTTTACAGTATATCTCAAAAAACTTAACATGTTACAGAAGTGAAAAATGGTATTTTTTATCTCTATTAAACATAAAGAAACATATATTTTTAGTTTTCGGAAATACCACTTGGGGTAAAAGTGACTGAAAATGGTGTTGAATTCTTTTAATTAGGCTACTGATATCTCAAATATGAAGATGTTATTGACGTGAAATTTGATATTTGGAATCTGCTTTAAAAGTAAAGAAACACGTATTGTCGGATAATCCAATGAAGGGGGGGGGGGGTGAAAGAATTGAAAAATTAATTGAAATTCACTTGGGTAGGGGGGGGGGGGAGTAGTGTGAAATGAAGTGCAATAAGTAAATTATTTTTATGGGGATACTTATATCTTAAAGCTGAAGGTAATAGACGTGAACATTGGTGTTTGGAATCTCCCTTAAACATAAAGAAACAAGCCTTCCTTTAATTTTTCTTGGGGGGGGGGGAGGTGGCGGTACATAAACTTAACGGCGGTGGGGTGTAGAAGGAGGTGAGACCAATTGAGTTTACTGTTATTAATGTACTTATAAGGAACCTCCGTTGCTCAGGCGCAAGCGTGCCGGCCTCTCACAGCTGGGTTCCGTGGTTCAAATCCCGTTCACTCCATGTGTCATTCGTGCTGGACAAAACGGAGGCGGGACAGGTTTTTCTCCGGATACTCCGGTTTTCCCTGTCATCAGCCATTCCAGCAACACGTAATAATAATAATAATAATAATAATAATAATAATAATAATAATAATAATAATAATAATGTGCGGACCGCGCTGGAAACGGCTCCTGGACGGGTAATGACTAAGAACGCAGCCCGGCCGCGGGTTCAGTGCCGCCAAGGCACCCAATATGACACCACGCCGGATCTCCTGAAGGATTTTATCCCTATTAAAAATGATTATAGGAAAAGATGGCACAGATTTACGGACCCAAGTAACCGGGAGGAATACCTGAGCCTAACCCAGGAAGTACGAAATCGATTGCTGAATAGGAAGATTGAAAAATGGGAGGAAACGTGCCGTAAAATAATAGAAAACGAGTCAGATCGGGAATTTTGGTGGATTCTCGCAGAAAACGAGTCAGATCGCGAATTTCGGAGGATTATATATCTAAAACAATAAGCATTCAATTATACATTTCAGTATAATACCGTAGCTAAGCACGGGTATCTTGCTAGTATAGTACAAAATGTGTGCGTTACGTGTGTGAAATCTAGGAAATCTCTCCCGCGGAAAACGAACAAATAATTCAGTCAAACGGTTTGTTTCCAAACTTACCCTTCGAGTTCGCACTGCAAGTCAATCAGCTCTAGCGGCAGATCTGGTCTAACAGTTAGGACATCCACTGAGAAGGATATAGCGAACACCAGCAAGTCGTTTTAAAATGCTTGAATATCGTGGAACATATTCTAAAATTTGTCATGTGGAGTGAAATTAAGGTGCATCCCCAGTGGCCTTCAGTGTTTATTTCGTTATGCACTTCCCCTCCATGCTCGTTCAGCTGCTCTCGTTCCGTAACAGCGGGGAGCAAACTGGCTCCGAAGTTGTTTCGCTCCGAGTTGACGTTAGCTGTCTTAATGAGTACAGTTTTATCTCACCAAGCCAGTTCGGTGTCGGGTAAATAATATATCCCAGTTTATTAGAGGTCTTCTGTATTAATGTCTTGTAGTCTCCGTCAAACCAGCCCTAATGATAGAATGTTAAATGTTTGCACAGAACCGTGAAAAGCGTACAAAATTATAGTTCCGTGTAGATCTGAAGAACGCTGGTCCCGTGGAGTTGGGGTAGCGAGAGGCCCCGAGTTCGATTCCCGGCCAGATCAAGAATTTTTACCTGGATCTGAATGCTAGTTCGAGCTTCACTCAACATACGTAATTACAACTGAGGAGCTATAGACTGAGATAGTGGTCCGGTGTAAATAGCCAAGAATAACGGTCGAGAGGATTCGCCGTGACCACATGGCACATCGCAATCTGCAGGCCTTCGGGCTGAGCGGCGGTCGCTTGGTAGGCCAAGGCCGGTCCGGGCTATTGCACCATGCGGTTTGGCTTTTGGTACTTCTGAAGATGGAACCAAAATCCCAATGTTGTGAGAACCTACGAAGGATGCGTACAGAATGTTCTGCATTTTAAACATCGTGCCCATCGATAATTTTTATTCTCTGATAGTCAAGTGGCAGAGCCTGTTCCTGCAACGCAACTGTCGGTCAGGATACCTACCCTCCAACTACCCAGCCGGACTGTGTGGCTTCGATGGTAGAGCGTTGGCTTTCTGAACCCAAGCTGGTGGATTCGATACTAGCACAGTACAGTAGAATTTGAAAGTGTTCAAATACGCTATCTTTTTCGGCACGTAATAGAACTCCTGCGGAACAAAATTCTGGTACCTTAGCGTTTCCGAAAACCATAAACGCAAAACATTATTATTATTATTATTATTATTATTAAATTTCAAATTATAAGCTATATCTTTCCTACCTTGTATAGAGGTTCTTGTCCTTCAGCTATTTTACTATTACCTTAACGACTAACCTTTTTCCCAGCAAGAAATACTGACACAAGTGAGGTTAAAACCCTTAACTGTTCTGTTATGATATCTATATTTGACATTTTGGAGGGGATTATAGCAACAGTAGAGCCTCCGTGGCTCAGACGGCAGCGCGTCGGACTCTCACCGCTGGATACCGTGGTTCAAATCCCGGTTACTCCATGTGAGATTTGTGCTGGACAAAGCGGAGGCGGGACAGGTTTTTCTCCGGGTACTCCGGTTTTCCCTGTCATCTTTCATTCCAGCAACACTCTCCATTATCATTTCATTGCATCTATCAGTCATTAATAATCACCTTGGGAGTGGCGACCCCATCGTAATACTAGCCTATACAGGGTGTTAGGTGTATACCTGCAGATATTTCTTCTAGCAATAGAGAACGATGTGACGAACCACTATATATCAAACTTTTAGAAATTCTCGGAAGTTATTTTCGAGAGCAAAGAGACACGATGTTTTTAGAATAGGTAGTATGCCTTGTTCTTGTGAATGAATAGCTTCCCTTTGAGAACAGGCGAGTCACGCGCCATGCGTGCCAAACTGGTTTCTGTTTATGTTTACGTACAACAGCTGAACGCTTCCTATGCAGTGCACGAGATGTTACGTAACATACTTGTCAAACTGGTTTTATGTTTAAGAGCAACTGAGCTACGATAACAGCTGAAGGTGGCTACTACAGTAGCGTATGCCTTGTTACGTTACATTCTCGCCAGAGTGGTTTCGTAGTTGTCAGTATTCAGTTTCCGTCTTAGGGGCTTCAGACAACCCTGGTCATCGGTTTCGGACCCTGGATGTTCCGAATTCTCAGCGTTAATACTGGTTCATTTGCTGTTATGTCCTTTACGGGATTGGGATATGTGTGGTCATCAGCCCCGTGGTCTAGCGAGTATGGAAATGACCTGAAAACCTGAATCCGTGCGGGACCTGTACGAGCGTGTGATATAATTATTGGTTGGTATAGGCGCGCCGGGACGTGAAATACAGTAGATCCCCGTTGTGCATTGCGTAAAGGTACAAGAAAGATGGCAGGTCCTTACGCCAACGAAAGCAGTTATGGGATGCCCAAGTGAGTAGCATCGGAATTGAATTATCGAAACACATCGAACGTTTAGTTTCAAAGGAATATTGGACATGTTATACAACTAAATAAATTAAACGTACCTACATTTCATGCCTCCTTCCGGGCTGAGTTGCTCAGACGGTTGAGGTGCAGGCCTTTTGATTCCAACTTTACAGGTTCGAACCTGGCCCAGTCCGGTGGTATTTGAAGGTGCTCAAATACTGTAGGTCAGCCTCGTGTCGGCAGATTTACTGGTACATAAAAAGAACTGTGCGGGACTAAATTCGGGCGCCTCAGCGTCTCAGAAAACCGTAGAAGTAGTTAGTGGGACGTAAAGCACTTAACGTTATTATTATTATTATTATTATTATTATTATTATTATTATTATTATTATTAGGTCATTAAAAGCTGAAATACGTGGAAGAAAATAGTAAAATATGCGTGGTTTAAGAGAAAACAAGATGAAATGTATGTCACGTGAGTTAGCATCGGTCGCAGTAGTTACCTACAGATTACTATGCGTAAAGCGAGAACCAGGTCAAGCTCGTGGGGATGAGTCAGCTGTAATCTCGTATTGTGTATAAACATCAAACATACACATCAACAAATATAAGAAACATAAACAAGGTTACACGTTAGAGACATGTAGTTATTAACCTGAACGCCAGGCCGACGGTCGCTTTCATGAGTACAGATGAGTTATCAAATTATACACAATCCACAGATGTCGAACTTATCTAAGAAGATTCCGCCACAACTATATTACATTTTACTATGATGGTGCTAATAACAAATCGCAGCAGCAATTGGCTTTACGTCGCACCTACACAGATAGGCATTATGGCGACGATGGGACTGGAACGGGCTAGGACAGGGAAGGAAGCGGCCGTGGCCTTAATGGTACAGCACCAGCATTTGTCTGATGTGAGAATGGGAAACCACGGAAAACCATCTTCTGGGCTGCCGAGAGTGGGGTTCGAACCCACTATCTCCCGAATAATGGATACTGGCCACACTGAAGTGAAATGTCGTATGTCTTTTAGTGCCGGGAGTGTCCGAGGATAAGTTCGGCTCGCCAGATGCAGGTCTTTTGATTTGACTCCCGTAGGCGACCTGCGCGTCGTGATGAGGATGAAATGATGATGAAGATGGCACATACACCCAGTTCCCGTGCCAGCAAATTTAACCAATTAAGGTTAAATTTCCGACCCTCCCGGGAATCGAACACGGTACCCCTGTGACCAAAGGCCAGCACGCTAACCATTTAGCCATGGAGCCGGACTTAAGCGACTGCAGCTATCGAGCTCGGTAAATCGCAGCAGATTACGCTACTGCGTGTTGAGATGATGTCGGTAGAATACAGTATACCTGTTAAGACATAAGGCTGCAGTAGAAGAAGAGGAAGAAGAAGGTAACGAGCCACATAGTCAAGCAGCACACAGCTGAACAAAGTGCACATTAGTGACACAGACATAAGAGTGGCGTGGTCGCGGGTACTACAGTCGCATTCGTAACACTCTGTTGTAGAAAAATAATGAACTAACATACAGTACGGGCTCCGTAATTCCAGGTGGACGGTAACAAGACTATCTCGAATAGAAAAGTACGGATTTACGAAGTACACGAAAACGCCTGTGAACAACATAATATACCTATGTTAAACATTACAGTACAACAGTTTAGAAAACAAAACATACAGATTGCATTAAAAGAAATGTTAAACTTTCCTTTATAAATTAACAAAACACTCTAGGCAATCTTCTTAAGTTAAATGTTAACTTATAGTTCCCATTTCAGTAATGATGAATATAAAACGATTATTTTATTGAATATTTATTCGTGACGACGACGACCACGATGATGATGATGATGATGATGATGATGATAATTGCTGTCTTAATGTCATCGGCCCTTAAAACGCAAAGCACGGACGATAATTCGCATCTCTGACAGCTGTTATTCAGGTCAAGGTCAGACAGACCGGTTTCATGTAGGGGTGGGGAACCCGTCCAGCGACATCCCCGTCGCTAAGAACAGCAGACAACCAGCATGTGACAGGTCTAGTACTTTTGTCGAACTGCTTACGTGGAATATTCTCCCACAGTGCGATTTCAATATCATGGTCTTTTGGGAGTCCTACTCGCCGTATGCAGAAACAACCCGTGTTGACGTGTACGTAAATAAAGTTTATTACGTCAACGAAAGAATGAATGGGATAGAATTTCAAAGTGAGTAGTATCGGAATTGAAATGTCAAAACACATCGAACGTTTTACTTCATACCAGTAAGGGACATGTTATAAACATAAATTAATTAAACGTACCTTCCTTTCGTGCTTCCAACCTAAGAGAACATGTTTAAATGTAAATGAGAACCTTCTAGCTTACTGCTGATTTTGCAGTGCCTATTCAACGTATCAAAATAAACGTTGCCAGGCTGAGTGGCTCAGACGGTTCAAGCACTGGTTTCATGAACTTAGCAGGCTCGATCCTGGCTCAGTCCGCTGGTATTTGAAGGTGCTCAAATACGACCGCTTCTGATCGGTAGATTTACGGGCACGTTAAAGAATACCAGTGGGCTAAATTCCGACACCGCGCGTCTCCATTGGCACGTGAAGATTTATTATTATTATTATTATTATTACTATTATTATTATTGGGCGAGTTGGCCGTGCGATTAGCTTGCATCCGTCGAAAAGCCACTAACAATATTATTATAAAAACTGTGTTAGTCTATTATTACTGACTATTATGAAAATAAAAGTTAATCGCCCCACTCAAACTTCGTAGCTCGTAATCTGTCAGAAAACACTAAAGAAAATAGTGAACTTTTAACATGTCCGAATTATTATTAATATAATTGCAGACATGTCTCCGAAATTACCGAAGCATGTACTTACAAATTGTTTTACGTCGCACCGACACAAATAGGTCTTACGGCGACAGTGGGAGAGAAAACGGATACAAGTGGGAAGGAAGCGTTCGAAGTCTAATAAAGGTACAGTTCCAGCATTTCCCTGATGTGAAAATGGGAAACTACGGAAAACCATCTTCCCGGCTACCGACAGTGGAGTTCGAACCCACTATCACCAGAATACAAGCTCACAGCTGCGCGCCCCTAACCGCACGATCAACTTACTCTAAGCCCCAATGCCGGTCTGCGTAGCTCGGACGATAGAGCGCTGGTCTTCTGATCCCACCTTGGCAGGTTCGATAGCGGCTGAGTTCGGTGGTATTTGAAGGTGCTGAAATACGCGAGTCTCGTGTCTGTGGATTTACTTGCATTTAAAAACGTACTGCTTTACAAAATTCTGGCACTTCAGTGTCTTCGAAAACCGTGAAAATTAGTTAGTGGAACGTAAAGATAGTAGTAGTAGTAGTAGTAGTAGTAGTAACAATATTATTACGGACGTTTTAATTAAACGGGTCCATTACATTACCTATCGGCACTTACTGCCCGGTAATTAGCCTTCTGTCCACCTCTGTGGTATAGTGGTTAGTGTGATTAGCTGCCAACCCCCGGAGGCCCGTATTCCATTCCCAGCTCCGCCACGAAATTTGAAAAGTGGTACGAGGGCTGGAACGGAGTCCACTAAGCCTCGGGAGGTCAAGTGGGTAGAGGTGGTTCGATTCCCACCTCAGCCATCCTGAAAGTGGTTTCCCGTAGTTTCGCACTTCTCCAGGCAAATGCCGGGATGGTACCTAACTTAAGGTCGCGGCCGCTTCCTTCCCTCTTCCTTGTCTATCCCTTCCAATCTCCCCATTCCGCCGCAAGGCCTACACAAGACCCCTGTTCAGCATAGAAGGTGAGGCCGCCTGGGCGAGGTACTGGTCATTCTCCCCAGTTGTATCCCCGACCCAATGTCTCACGCTCCAGGACACTGCCCTTCAGGCGGTAGAGGTGGGATCCCTCGCTGAGTCCGAGGGAAAACCAACCCTGGAATGTAAACAGATTAGGAAAAAGAAGAATAAGCCTTCTATTAGAAATGCCCGGTGGCAATTCCATAGTAGACCGAGCTCGATAGCTGCAGTTGCTTAACTGCGGCCAGTATCCAGTATTCGGGAGATAGCAGGTTCGAACCCCACTGTCGGCGGCCGTGAAGATGATTTTCCGTGGTTTCCCATTTTCACACCAGGCAAATGCTGGGGCTGTACCTTAATTAAGGCCACGGCCGCTTCCTTCCCACTCCTAGCCCTTTCCTGTCCCATCGTCGCCATAAGACCTATTTGTGTCGGTGCGACGTAAAGCATCTAGCAAAAGAAATCCACAGTAGCTATTGTTCCTTCGAGCAATGTTCACGCATGGCTGCAACTACGGTTTTTGAAATCTGTCTCATTAATAACAATATGACTGAATGCTTACAGCCTTTTCTTTCAGTGTCCACCGTTCTTTCATTGACCTGAAAAGTTTATGAATAAGCATAGACAACTCGCATTGTTTATTGTCAGAAATTCATCGTAGACTGTCGCAATAACAGCACAGAAATGTTGCGCTCATTTTTCATTTACTTATTAACTATTTCCTTTCATTTTGTCAGGTTGGATCACTGAGTAATGCCATTGACGTCTTATAAATCACACACAACTACACAATACTTTATTCGCACGTATGTGCTGGTGCGTATCTTCGAGGTCACTGTAAGGATCCTGTGTACATTTCACACAGAGTACCCTAGACCGGTTTACGAGTACAGCAAGTGGCCTGGCACGTGAGTCATCCTCTGCTACTTGCCAAGCCTTTAGGGGAAGTGCACAACAACATGTGTTGGCCTGCGATAAGAAATAGGTTCAACAAGCCCTAGACTCTGCTACTGTACTTCCACTACGCGTGGACAGAATGACGTAACCGGCATATCCTGCTACAGCCGTTCAAAACACATTAGGTCCTGAAATATTTGGCTCAGTTATGGGCAAACTAATAGGACAAGATAAAAAGTACATAGCATATATTGTGAGATGTCTTTTTCTTTGCCGACTAGCTTAATATCTGCACGTATACACCTAACACCCTGTATATGTTTCATTCATTACATTCCTGACCCGGTATAAGGCTGGAAAACAGGTTGTAGGTTTTCATTTTCATATAGCAACAGTATCCAAATATACACCAATACAGGTGGATATCTAACTAGTAATAAACTAATTTACTGTCCAATTCCAAGGCTCACAGAGCAAAATTTTCTTCAGGAGGATATTACAAAGACTTAGATTGTACGCCTGAGCTCATTATATAGAGGAAATAAGTTATGAACATAAAATAACGCTACCACGAGATGACAATCCAACACACTTATTTAATTCACGAGTTATAGACAAACCTCTTCTCCCGGGTGAGTTGTAGCTAGTTTCATCATGCAGGTAATTGAGCAGGGAAAGGGAATAAATAATAAATTAGCGAACTTATTACATTGCAAGGCTACAAAACACATACGGGGGACTGTATCGAAGGAATGTTCTTTGTGAGAAATTTCGCGACAAATTTCAGTTTTTATCATCCGCTTCGACTTATTATATACAGCCTATGGTCTACATCGCTGCACTCTTCATGAATTGTTTAAAGCGTCAGTACAATTCTAATTACTTAATTCAATGAAACCGAGCTCGATAGCTGCAGTCGCTTATGTGCGGCCAGTATCCAGTATTCGGGAGATAGTAGGTTCGAACCCCGCTGTCGGCAGCCCCGAAGATGATTGTCCGTGGTTTCCCATCTTCACACCAGGCAAATGCTGGGGCTGTACCTTAATTAAGGCCACGGCTGCTTCCTTCCCACTCCTAGCCCTCTCCTGTCCCATCGTCGCCATTAAGACCTATCTGTGTCGGTGCGACGTAAAGCAACTTCAAAAAATAATCAATGAATATCTACCACCGTAAACTAGACAAGATCTTTCTCTATATAACCGTACGTACTTACCTCCATACCATGAGAGTAAAGGTTTATTGGATTTCATCTTTGGCCACGATGAAACTGCGGTGTCAATCCAAAGTGCGTTTCCTTTTCATCTCTCTCGGGAAGAATTCCCGGTTGTCAGAAGATATTTAGAAATCGAAGTTCCATACTACCTTGATCTTCGGTACTGGATATGACGATGAACCAAATATTATTGTGGAATGTTATTTAATTTTCGGCACTGACAACTTTTTCAATCAATCTCTATTTTGAGACAAGCAGCAACACATTTCTATACCGAAATGAGTGGAAATATATTCGGCCTGGGTACAGTTATCTACCGATGTTCTAGATTTGGAAGATCAGATGGTTGCATTTGTTCCATTCTAGAGGCTTGACGCATCGTGATCATAGAACCGTATACTTTCCTACTGTTCGTAAATTCAAACTGTTTTGTACCGACCATCTTTTATTCGTATGGATGTCCTGAAAGGAAAATGTGAAAAGATAGGACGGAGCTCCAATACCTAAATCAAATGGTCTTAATGCATAAGGGAGCAACTCTGAAATATGATTCGAAGAGATGGGCTAAACTATCCTTCAACTTGTCGGTTTTTGAAACTGATTGCTTCCTACTAAACAATGTCTATAAAAAGTCATAGTATTTCGAAGGATCTTTCAAAATCTTCCATCCCCCACCCCCACACACACAATGGAGGGGTCGCGGGTGGGACTGGGTCACACATGTAGACTTAGCTGTGTTTTACGGTCGGATGCCCTTTATGACACCAATCCTATATGAAGAGCTGTATCGACTATTGCATGTTTCTGTCGTGGTTGGTAGTGTGATGTGTTGTGTTGCATTTAATCATAAACACCCAGTCCTCGAGCCCGAGAAATTAATCAGAGGCGGTTTAAAACCCAGATCAACCCGAAAAACAAACCCTGGGTCCTCTGATCCGAAGGCCACAGCATCGACCATTTAGCCACGGAGGACGACTTCGAAGAAATCTTGCATCTTTTTCCAAAAGTTTCTAAACTATAGTCTAATTTACAAAATTACACAAATTTCTAATATATGAAAGGACCCTAAGTTATCTACATTATATTAGCTTTACTTGGGAAGTATACTTCTAATGTTTTCAGATATATTTTACGTCCCTCCATCTGAAAGAAACCGTACCTCATTTTCCCGGGAGTCACCGCGAAAGGATTACAATATCCAGCAAAAAAAAAAAACAGTATATTGCAATGCTAACTTACCCACATAACACAGCCGTTAACCCCGGTTCGTATGTGGTATTCTCGAAACTTACCTAAAACAGAAAAAGAAGAAATATGAGCATCAAATGAGGCGATACCCCAAACAACACATGCAATAACAAACGACCACCGTCAAAGTAGCCATGCCGTCGCCGTGCCGTGTAGCAGCCGTGCCTTGCCACTGGAATGAACGGCTTTTTTAATCGTACGGCAGCACTCGAGCAGCTATAGAGGAGATAACGCGAGGGTATCTAGACACAAGTTACACGTATTAGTATCGTAGTGTTTTATTTTATACTGTGTTGTTGATATGTTCAGTGCATTGCTTTGTAGGATTTATGGTTGGTTTTTTTTATATTGCTGACGAAGTATTTAAAATTCTAATTACTCTTGCCCAAGCCAGACCTGCGCTGTGGGACAAAACTCCAGACATTTATACAGTAGCGGCGATTGGGAATTAGAGGGAGGGGGGGGAGGGGGCAAAAATGTACAGACAACAAAACGTACCTGGGTTTGTGAGATATATCGGCGGCGGCGGAGTATAGGCCTATACGTTAAAACTTTTAAAAAGGCTACAAAGTGGTAAGTTTTAATGCTCTTTGAGCGAATTTCGTCAGAGAGGTAAAGGCTGACAGACTACCACCTGAAGTGCGGTAATATATTTATTTTTAGATTTTGATTCAATACGATACAATAAAACTTACATCAAAGGATCAATTTTACACATGTACTAAAAATAAATAGAAGTACTGTGTGATAACAAATTAAAAATCGTTTAGTATTTGACTACATACTAAGAAACTAACACACTAAAGAGACTGCCAGACTGACGAATGCGCGCGGGTGAATCCTACCACAGTGTCCATTAGTTTAGCAAAAAAAAAAAAAAAAACACCGGGCGAGTTGGCCGTGCGGTTAGGGGCGAGCAGCCGTGAGCTTGCATTCGGGTGAGTTAGAACAACATTTTCGGCAGCCGTGAACCACTGCCTTCCAATTCCTAGACCTTTCCTATCCCATCGACGCCATAAGACCTATCTGTGTCGGTGCGACGTAAAGCAAATTGTAAAAAAATAAATATATACCCCTGCTACCCTTCCTCACAGCACATGCAAAGTCTCCATTACTTGCTGTGGCGCTATACAAATCAGTTAGCCGCGACGAACGACTTTTTTGCGTATTTCCACTAATAGTTTTGTTGATAAAATAAAATAAAGTATTAGCTTGCAAGACAACAGGGCTTGTACTAATTGCTTTTTTTAAATAATTCCTAGTTTCAGCCGGCTAAAATGGAAAAAAAATGTAATGTTTTCTCCACAAAGTGGAGATCGGAATGCGACAAGAAATGCCTAGCGTTATGTTTACTTAGAATTGAAACCAGGTTTTGACGTAATTGAAGACAAAGAAAAATGCGTTTGGTAAGTGTATTTTCAGTTATACAATATTATTACATATACATAGTCACAAAAATATACTTATGATACAATTTCACAATTTCATTTTTAGCCAAAATATACTAATAAGAGGAAATCATCCTATTATTAAAACGACTCTCTTGTATGACTAGCACCCAGACATACAAGAGAGTCATTTTAATAATAGGAATAGGATGATTTCCTAGCATTAGTATTTTTGGGTAAAAACGAAATTGTGAAATTTTATCCTAAGAATATTTTTGTGAAACTGTATATGTAATAATATTGTATAACTGAAAATACACTTACCAAACGCATTTTTATTTGTCTTCAATCGCATCGAAATCGGGTTTCAATTCTAAGTAAACTTCACACCAGGTATTTCTTGTCGCATTCCGATCTTTATAAATGCAGTAGCATTTCTAAAGATCCACTTGGTGGAGGAAACATTACATTTTATTCCATTTTAGCTGGATGAAACTAGGAATTATTAAAAAAAGCAATTAGTACAAGCCCTTTTGTCCTATCACCTAATAGTTCATTTTATTTTCTTTAATTATCAACAAAACTAATAGCTGAAATAAGCAAAAAATCGTTCGCCGCGGCTAACCGATTTGTATAGATCCACTGCAAGTAGTGGAGGCTTGCTATGTGCTGTGAGGAAGGGTAATAGGGGATATATATATTTTATTTTACAAATTGCTTTACGTCGCACCGACACAGATAGGTCTTATGGCGACGATG
The DNA here is from genome assembly GCF_040414725.1 of Anabrus simplex. Classification (NCBI taxonomy): domain Eukaryota; kingdom Metazoa; phylum Arthropoda; class Insecta; order Orthoptera; family Tettigoniidae; genus Anabrus; species Anabrus simplex. Next base: position 490,157,442 of record NC_090266.1, read on the forward strand.
GGATAGGAAAGGCCTAGGAATGGGAAGGAAGCGGCCGTGGTCTTAATTTTGCCTGGTGTGGAAATGAGCAACCACGGAAAACCATCTGCAGGGCTGCTGACAGTGGGGTTCGAACCCACTATCTCCCGGAAGCGAGCTCACAGCTGCGCGCTCCTAACCTCACGGCCGACTCGCCCGGTTATTTAAAAGTTTAGATGTACTGTATATACCCCGCCGCCGCCGCTATAGTCACAAACCCAGGTACGTTTTGTTGTCTGTACATGTTTGCCTGACCCCCTCCCCCTCTTCTAATTCGCAATCGCCGCTACTGTATAAAGTTCTGGAGTTTTATCCCACAGCACAGGTCTGGCCTGGACTAGTATCAGAATTTCAGAATCTACGTCAGCCATTTCACAAAACCAACCATAAATCCTACAAAGCAATGCACTGAACATTTTAACAACAAAGTAAAACAATAAAACACTACAATACTAATGCGTATAACTTGTGTCTAGATACCCTCGCGTTATCCCCTCTACAGTTGCTCGAGAGCTGCCGTACGATTCAAACACCGTTCAGTGTGAAAGCACGCATTTAGCTGTGTGCGCCACTGAGTCAACGGCAGCCGTCCATTCCAGTGGCAAGACACGGCTGCTACACGGCACGGTAAGGGCACGGCAGCCGTGCCGTGTAATGTGAAAGGTCTAATGCTGTTCTTCACGCCACTAAAGGAATGTGCCGTGCGGTTTTTTTTTTTTGCCGTACAGTCGAAACCTTGTAGTGTGAAAGGAGCCTAAGATGCATATAATGTAATTATAATAAAGTAAAACAAACTTGTGTCATTCCAATCCTTGAGCTGGTGCAACACTTTTCAGGCATACCCACCAAAGGAAGGTAATCTACATTTTTCAACCACATACTAATCCCTCTGATAATCTTGAATCTCTCACAGGACTGGAAATCGAACCTGTGCCTCCAAGGACGGCATGTACGAGTACTAACCGTTATACTACGTACGTAGACAATAGGGAACATGCATAATTTTCAAATTTTTTTTTTTGAAAAGTACACCAATGAAATAGTACGTAAACGTATTACATTGTAGTAAGTTGCCTTGTTTTCTACCATTCAAAAAATATTTAATAGTGCCTTTCCGCAAGGCCAGTGAAACGGCCTCTGACGTAAGCGGCGCGCTATGACGTCACGATCCAGTACCGCACGAAGCTCTACCAGCCGTTGTGCATCAGCCGTTACTGAAAGCCGATTGTTTATTATTCATGATCGCGAATAACTTCGAAATGACAGAAGAAAGGTTCAAAACAGCACAGTCAGACAATCTACCATGTGCAAATGTCATCATTCTTGAAAAATAGTGACTTTTGTGGCCGCAGAAATTCGCGGATAAAAAGCAAGTTTGTAAGTGGCGTCTTTTATATACGTGCAATGTACTGTAACCCATAGTATTAGGATAACAACGAACCTGGATAGATATCACATCACTTTCAACATTTCCTTCTAGACTGATTCCCATATTAAAGAATAGCATTACATTTTCGGGCTTTCAGCATTAGTAAATTAAGAAATCGGATTTCAGCACTAACAAACATATCGGTAGCATTATAGTACTAGTCCGCCTCTGTGGTGTAATGGTTAATGTGATTAGCTGCCACTCCCGGAGGCCCGGTTTCGATTCCCAGCTCTGCGATGAAAGTTGAAAACAAATAGTACGAGAGCTGGAACGGGATCTACTCAGCCTCGGGAGGTCAACTGAGTAGAGGGGTTTGTTGTAACCAAGGTTGAGATTTACAAAACACAACTTTATTATTCGCTTCAAATGCAAAATACACTATTTACACAAATAAAAATGAAATTTAACTTGAAGCAAATGAATTAGGAATCTTGAGAAAGAGTCTATTTTTTTTGTACACTATATACAAGTTTGCAGTATTTACATCCACTACTATCTCGAAAAGATAGTCCTTGTGATAAGAAAAGTCGATAGTCGAAAAATATCCGAAGTACTGACATAAATGTTTTGGAAAGTCCTTCCTTGCTGAGTTCATAAAAGCAAGTTCAATGTTGGAAGAATTCTTACTTGGCGAAACCAAGGGAGCTTGCATTAATTAGGGAAATATAACGGTATGTAATAGTATGACTGGATATGGGCAGCGGAATAAGAGGAGCGGTGACCAGAGGTGAGACCTCGTACTGCCAGAAATTCAGTCCACCTGGCCGAAGCACATTTTCAAGAGGAGTAGCCTCCGTGCTCGACGTAGGGTGTATTCTGGAGCTGGACACCGGGGCAAGTGGGCATCAGGACAGGCTGGGAGTTCCTCTTTATAGTACACACACGACTGTTCAGGCACGCGCACTGAGGGCTGCGCGTCGAGGCTAGAAGAATGACACTTGGCGCGCGTGTAGCTGGCTGGCGGAGCGAGAAGGGAGCGCCGGACATACAACAGGGTTTCGAATCCCACCTCAGCCATCCTCGAAGTGGTTTTTCGTATTTTCCCACTTCTTCTCCAGGCACCTAAGGCCACGGCCGTTTCCTTCCCTCATCCTTGTCTATCCCTTCCGATCCTCCCATCCTCCAACAAGGCCCCTATTGAGCATTTGCAGGTGAGGCCGCCTGGGCGAGGTAATGGCCCTCCTCACCAGTTTCATCACCATACCCAAAGTCTCACGTTCCAGGACACTGCCCTTGAAGCGGTAGAGGTGAAATCCCTCGCTGAGTCCGAGAGAAAACCAACGCTGAAGGATAAACTGATTAAGAAAGAAAGAAAGAAAGAAAGAAAGAAAGAAGGAAAGAAAGATCATAGTACTACAGGGCTATAATCTATAATTCCCAAAAAAATATATATTTATGGTTTTGACAGCTGGCCTACCCACTTCCGGGACCCATGAAAGAGAAACATTAAATATCTTTGTGGAGGGAAAAAGTTAAACATGATAAAGATAAATATGGCTTCATCTAGTTTTCACAAGTCGGGCTGAGTGGTTCAGACGGTTGAGGTGCTGGCCTTCTGACCCCAACTTGGCAGGTTCGATCCTGGTTCAGTCCGGTGGTAGTTGAAGGTGCTCAAATACGTCAGCCTCGTGTCGGTAGATTTAATGGCACGTAAAAGAACTCTTGCAGGACTAAATTCCTGCGCATCGGCGTCTCCGAAAACCGTAGAAGTAGTTAGCGGGGCGTAAAGCCAATGACATTAATTACATTTGGCTTTTTAACAAGCTGAGCATATCAGGCGAGAAAAGTGTCCTGATGACATTTTAGTCGTTCAATACAGGAATGTCTTTGGGTGCTGTGAATTTTGCTCTTTTTTTTTTTCTTTTTTTTCTTTACGTCACACCGTCACATACAGGTCTTATGGCGACGATTGGACACTAAAAGCCAGGAATGGGAACGAAGCGGCCGTGGCCTTAGGTACAGCCTCAGCATTTGCCTGGTGTGAAAATGGGAAACCACGGAAAACCATCTTCAGGGATGCCGGCAGTGGGGTTCGAAACCCACTATCTCCCGGATGCAAGCTCACAGCCGCGCGCCTCTAACCGCACGGCCAACTCTCATTTGCAATCTCAAGCGAAGCTGCGCACTTACAAATAGCGACAGACCTTGACATTTAATCCAGTAATGAGGTTGTAAACTTCAGTGGTATGATGATTATACCTAATCAGGGAACAAGTACAGAACTGTGCAAAGAAAATGGGAATTCCTTTCAAAACTGTAATATAGGCCTTTGATTAAATTCCTTAAATTAATCCCCGGAAACCAAATGAGCTAATGTTAAAATAATAATTTACTGATAGTTATCTGCTTACTGTTCCTCAATGTGATAGCAAGTAGTCTATTTCTTCCGGTGTAATGACCCCTCTTACAGTTTTCGTAGGAAGATTCTCAATATCACTCTTAATTGCCGAGACCAAAATGAAACTGATTTCTTGTTAATCGAAAGAAATTATGAGACTTACTCTCATTATCTATGATACGGTATATGTTGAAATTAAGTTCGAATTATATCCTTCGCCATGCCTCCTTAAATATACGTATTAAGTTCGTTTCCTTTTCCGGTTCTCCAACCTTCTTTCTTTCTTTCTTTCTTTCTTTCTTAATCTGTTTACCCTCCAGGGTTGGTTTTTTCCCTCGGACTCAGCGAGGTATTCCACCTCTACCGCCTCAAAGGCAGTGTCCTGGAGCGAGAGACTTTGGGTCTGGGGATATAGATGGGGAGGAGGATCAGTACCTACCTCGCCCAGACGGCCTCACCCGCTATGCTGAACAGGGGCCTTGTGGAGGGGATAGAAAGATTGGAAGGGATAGACAAGGAAGAGGGAAGGAAGCAGCCGTGGCCTTAAGTTAGGTACCATTTCAGCATTTGCCTGGAGAAGTGGGAAACCACGGAAAACTACTCCCAGGATGACTGAAGTGGGAATCGAACACCCCTCAACTCAGCTGACCTCCCGAGGCTAATTGGACCCCGTTCCAACCCTCGTACAACTTTTCAAATTTTGTGGCAGAGCCGGGAATCGAACCCGGGCCTCCGGGGGTGGCAGCTAATCATGCTAAGCACTACACCACAGAGGCGGACAATCCCCCTATATACTCGTAATTCTTGCTGTTTTAAAAAGGACAAATTTTTCTCCGTACTCATTCCGTTGTAGACTGCTGCTTAGCAGCCGTCATCGCACACGCCAACTGCATAAAAGAAACTGCCCGACTCCTTGCATCGGTTCCTTGCGTCCGCTGCATGCAGTCAACGAATCCAACAGCCGCACAAACGAAACTCCTACGAAATAAATTTAATATTTGAGAGAACGTGAAGATTAAAATGCGAACAAGAATATTACGCAAAGTGCAGTACACTTTATTTTCTACCTGAAATTAATATTACTACAGGCCTAAACGTTCGCACACTTACTGATGGATGGATCTCTCTCTCTCTCTCTCTCTCTCTCTCTCTCTCTCTCTCCCCCCCCCCCCCCAGCCCCCTTTCTCTCTACCCTCTATGTTAATTTGTAGAAAATAAAGCTCACTGAAGTTTACCTAATATTTTTATTCGCAATTTTATCTTCACGTTCCCTAAAAGAATTATTTTTACAAAAAAGGTGCGACGAGAATCGAATTAACGTCGTCGAGGTTCATAGACAAGTTCGGTGACCACTCAGCTACCGTTCAGGTTGACTGCGATGTAACTCTCCAAGTATATTGTATGTGCGTTGCGTTGGAATCGGGTATTCATAATTTTTTGGAAATTATTAGGTTGTGGACCTGTCATGTTTAAGTAAATTTGGTTCGCATCGTAGTGTTCTATCACCTTCACTTGGTCGGAAACGGATCCCGCGTCATGACATCTGTCCTCAATGTTTTCGAAAACGAAAGCATAATGACCTAAACCCTTACACACGACTTACTGTTGATTGTCCCGTAACAGGTACACTGAAGCTCGTTGAAATCGGTTGGACGCAGGGTCGGGCCTCTCCTTGTTAGCCGCTTTTCCCGGCCTAGTGCCAGTTTTCATCGTGAGTTCTCAGGCAGAGGAGTGTCTCTTGCTGCTCTTGTTATTGTCGAAAATAAAGAAGGAAAGAAAGCTTCGTAAGATGCATGCCAATCCTATGTTGAAATATAGTTTGAAAAAAAGGACTCTTCTATAAACTATTCAATGATTTATGTGATGATGGTATAAAGTTTCTTAGTTGCTTCATTTTACTCTGCAAGTATGAAGGATGAGTTCTCCACCTAATCAATACTTTATTTTACATAGTGTCAATAATTTACATAAAAACAGTACCGCTTTCGACCCGTAAATAGGTCATCTTCAGCTCACAGAGAACTTACTTAATAGCGACTGTACAGAAAAAACAGTACTAAAATTCGAACTAAACAAAAATGCCATTAAATAAACATGATACCACTATTCTAAAATTACTTAATATTAGCATATATACATATGGTACACTTTTGGGGTTAAGGGTGTTATTTTCAAATATTACATATACTGAGGCTGGAATCGGATACAGTTATTGGAGTTGATCAAGAATCACTGGCTATTCAGATGTCAGGTTATCTGTGTTAAGGCCACTATTATGTCCAACGGTTTATGAGATCTTTGAAGTGCATTGTTGTGCCAAAAATATTCGGGGGTGTCGTGTTCCTTAGAATAAGAGGTTCAGGGACCAGTTCACGGACACATAGCTTATACCCAGTCTACATCACTGCTGAAAAATACGTTAGTGAGTGCCACTATTTTTTTTTTTTTTTGCTAGTTGCTTTACGTCGCACCGACACAGATAGGTCTTATGGCGACGATGGGACAGGAAAGGGCTAGGGGTGGGAAGGAGGCGGCCGTGGCCTTAATTAAGGTACAGCCTCAGCATTTTCCTGGTGTGAAAATGGGAAACCACGGAAAACCATTTTCAGGGCTGCCGACAGTGGGATTCGAACCTACTATCTCCCGAATGCTGGATACTGGCCGCACTTAAGCGACTGCAGCTATCGAGCTCGGTAATAGGCCACCACTATTCTAAAAAATACTTAAAATATATACATATGGTACAGTTATGGGGTTGAAGGGTTTTACACTGGCCCCATGATTACCACATATTACAAAAGTTCCGTTTGCTGAGGTTGAAATTGGATACAATTCTTAGGGTTTATGGAGAATCATTGACATACTGGTGTCAGGCTCAGATATCCATGTTAAATGCCAGTACCATGTCCAACGGTTATTCAAGGTGCATTGTTGGGCCGCAAATGTGCGGGCACGTCGTATTCATTAGAATGAGAGGTTTAATAACCTGTTTACAGGTACATAGCTCTTACTCAGTCTATATCAATGATAAAAAAAAAAAGCTAGTTTATATTAGACTTCCTTATTGAGGTTTACGTTGCTGTGCGTGACATATTGAAATCAGTGAAAGCTAGTTGTGGGTGCTCCTCTCTTCATACTTGCGTTCCCTCATGTAATTTTAGAAAATCTGAGAAAGAAGAAAAGGAAGGTAGGTATTTTACTCTGTAGACTACTGAGAGGACGGTGCTGTAGAGTTGTTCGTACGCAGAGCCGCATTTTGAAAATGATTGGTCGATTCCCTTCAACACTCATTTTTAAAACAAAATCAAGAACGCTCGTAGCAAGATGCCTAAATATTTTTCTCCACAACTTAATAATTAAAAAAGTGTCTGCCTGCCCACCACTGTAATGGTGAAATCATCTCCTTATATCATCATCATCATCATCATCCTGCCTGGCCTTTACCGAATCAATTGTGGTCAGCACCTTACGTGTATATGATACAATTTTACGGAGCGATGTATTCATTATTGCGCGTATCTGTGATGGTTGGTAATGTGGTATGTTGTGTGTACAGACGAACAAGAGGACCCAGTCCCCGAGGCAGTGGCATTAACCATACGTGATTAAAATATCCGACCGAGCAACTGGCAGCGCGGTTTGGGCCACGTAGCTGTCATCTTACGTTCGGGAGATAGTAGGTTTGAACTCTACTATCTGGAGCCCTGAAGATGGTGTTTCGTGGTTTCCCATTTTCACATCAAGCAAATGCTGGGGCCGCACCTTAATTAAGGACAAGGTTGCTTCATTCCGACTCTTAGCCCTTTCCTACACCCTCGTCGCCATAAGACTTCCTAAAGCAAACTGTACAAACAAAAATCCCCAACTCGACCCGGAGGCGAACCCGGGACCCTCTGGACCGAGGAACGCTGCGCTGAACCTACAGCCACACGAGCAGGACGACAAAATCTCAATTATAGTGAACACTTAACAGAAGTGGGGTCACTTGTATTTGTACTTTACAGTAATTACTTTAATTACAGAGCTCGTTTCTTTCCTGCGATGTACACTTGCCACAAAAAGTATTGGCGCACACTATGTTTCTCCAAAATATGTGTATACAGGAAGCGTGAAAGAAAATAACATGTGTAACCCTTAATATAATGTACAACCAAACTACGATGCACTGCCATCACAACAATAACACAAAAGTATGTAGTTACTCAAGGATATCAACTTTAACACTGAAAAACAAGTATTGACACGGTATACTACTAAACACTGTAGGTGTTCGTGCGTACGTTTCAGTCTCGTGTATGCAAGCCATTAGCACGAATGACAGCCTACAGACGTTTCGGAATTGATTGCACCAACTTCCTCGTAGTTTCAGGTGCAATTTCCGACCTTGTAGAACCCCCTTCAGTTCTTTAGCAGACGGGCGGCGCTTGGCTTTTTCTCGTCCAATCCACAAATGCTCCATGGGATTGAAATCGGGGCTCTATGGTGGAGTACGAGTCGTCTGGGGGCAATATACAGCAACCACTCTCGAGTTTTTAAAGCAGTGTGTTTGGGATCGTTATCCTGTTGGAAATGGAAGACCCCGTCCAGACCGAGCATGTGTACACTGTTGGATAACGGTTTTCCACAATATTTCTTGGCAAACGCAATGCGGTTCTTCCTATTTATCTCCGAGATATATAGTATCTTTCGTGGGGATAGGGATCTGCCATGTATATCGGCGCCATGCAATACATTCCGTACTGTCTGTGCACTTACCATCTTGTTAGATATTGTGGCGACATCCACAGCTAACGAGGCAGCACTTCTTGTCGAATCTTTTTAGACTAAACGTACGATGCGCAGTCTCTCTCGTTGTGTAAGTTTTCGTGGGCGACTTGACCCGACATCGTTTTCGGTAGATCCATGCTCCTTATATTTGTGTATAATAGATCGAACGGTGGAGAAGCTGATAGTAAGCATTCTACCGATCTCTCTAACCGCTGCCTTGTGAGTGCAGTAACACAATGTTCTCACGAACGGCGGATCCTTTCTTTGGTCCCTTGTGGACAGTACTGAGTACTCCCACTGTCGGCAGCCCTGAAGATGGTTTTCCTTGGTTTCCCATTTTCACACCAGGCAAATGCTGGGCTGTACCTTAATTAAGGCCACGGCCGCTTCCTTCCCATTCCTAGGCCTTTCCTGTCCCATCGTCGCCGTAAGACCTATCTGTGTCGGTGCGACGTTAAGCAAATAGAAAAAAAGTACCGAGTACTACCCTATCTACCCTCAGAATTACTGGTAAACAAGCCTTAGTGACGATACAGACACATGAACTTGTGTTCCATGCTGTTTACACCACCGATGCGTACGAGGGCTCCACTGTGCCAATAATATTGGAGGTTCTAATACTGTATTTTCCTTTCGAAATTGCTCGTTGCTCGTGTCCTTGCATAATATCGTACGTAATATTGTGTATCTACCGTATATCTGTCTACGTGTATATCCTGTATGTCGCCTTGTCATTCATTGCTCCCAATTGTACAACATGGAGTGTGCCAATACTTTTTGTAGCAAGTGTACTTTCTTCAAAGTCGCTGAAAAACTGGGTCATTACTTCAGACCATGCATTTCTCTTAATTTTATTACTATATTCGTCACAGAAAGGGGATCGAACAAACTGCAGTAACTATCGGGGGATATCCTTACTGTCGTGCCTGGGAAAGCTTATTGCTCGAATCTTGGCAAATCGTATTGTACCCCTGGTGGAGAAAATACTTCCAGAGAGTCAGTGTGGCTTCAGGCCTTCTAGAGGAACCACAGATATGATATTCACAGTTCGTCAACTCCAGGAAAAATGTAGAGAACAAAATAGACCTCTTTATATTGCCTTTATTGATCTTACTAAGGCATTTGACTCTGTGAACCGAGAAGCGTTGTGGAAAATTTTAGCTCTATATGGCTTTCCGCAGAAATTTATTGCCATCTTGAAATTGCTCTACACTGATATGATGGCAGCTGTCATTGGCAACGGCTCTATTGGAGAGTCATTCCATATCAATACCGGTGTTAAGCAAGGCTGTGTGATAGCCCCCACTTTGTTTTCCTTGTATGTTGCCACTGTCATGGAACTTGTCAGAGATGATCTCCCTCCAGGAATTCATATTACTTACAGGATGGATGGTAAACTTTTTAATTTGAGCCGTTTAAAGGCAGGAACTCGGACATCGTCTGCAGCATTAGTTGAGTTACAGTACGCTGATGATAATGCTGTCGTAGCTCAGACACAAGAAGAGCTTGTGAGAATCCTGAATGCTTTCCCTGATGCGTACAACAAGATCGGACTCAAACTGAATACCAGCAAAACACAGATCCTATACCAACCAGCCCCTGGGGAAGGTCAAAGAGATATCAATATCACAATTGATGGAGTGAGCCTTCAAGTTGTAAACACCTTCCCATACCTTGGCAGCACCCTCTCATCAAGCGCAAATATAGATTCAGAAATCCAACACAGAATTAACCGTGCAGGAGCATCCTTTGCTAAGTTAAGATCTCGAGTTTTTGACAATCACGATGTCAATATCGCAACAAAGATTCTTGTGTACAATTCTGTTGTAGTTCCAACCTTACTCTGCGGATCTGAATCCTGGACATGCTACAGTCGACAAGTTAAGAAGCTGGAACAGTATCATCAACGTTGCCCGAGGAGAATACTGCAAATAACTTGGCAAGACAGGCGCACAAATAACAGCGTTCTTGAAGAGGCACACACCACCAGTATAGAATTGATGGTTTTAAGACGCCAGCTACGATGGACAGGCCACGTAGTTCGCATGCCCAATAATCGCATTCCCAAACAAGTGTTTTACTCTGAGCTGTCAGTAGGTAAACGCTGTGTAGGCGGTCAGAGGAAGCGATTTAAAGATGTAATCAAGGCTAACTTGAAGAGATGTAACATTGATGTTGATAACTGGGAGAGCTTAGCGCTTGACCGTTCATCCTGGAGATCACTAGTCCATTACGGCACACTGTCTTTTGAAGAAAACCGCCGACGTACAGCGAATGACAAGAGGCAACGTAGGAAAGAAAAAGAAATGCTGAGAAGACATAGAAATAACATGACTGCTCTACCTGGGACTGCCTGTCATCACTGTGGCAAATTGTGTAACTCCCGCATTGGACTGTATAGTCACCTCCGAACACATAGATGAAGAGACATCCTACCTGGAAGACAAACCTACTCGATTACGAGTGTTTGCTATCATCATCATCATCATCATCATCATCATCATCATCATCATCATCATTCGTCACAGTTCAAGTTCCAGATGGACGCTGCTCAGTTTGTATAATTAAAGTTTCCGTGTTTATTTGGTTCACTTGTTTAGATCGATCATTCATACTGAATATATTTAGTACAGTTATTGTGAAACTGAATACGTAACGAGAAGGAACTTGAAATGCACAATGACACGGAAGGGTGCTCCGAACGGAACGCAACTGAAGGCGAGTAACTGGGCTACACAGAAGCCTAATGTAAAGATCTCGATACAAAACGATTAGTACGTTTACATGGGGATTGAGATAGATTTGAGTACACTTTCCGTATTGAATACGATCCCCGTTTACATGTAGTATTTGAGTATCGTATTGAATCCACCAGGCAACATCGACGTACACGAACAATGCAGAATTGTAGCAACATCGAGATCACCTCTTAGAATTTAAAAACGCCAAATGCAGTAGAAGCCGAAGAGATAATTTTCGGTTTTGAAAGTATGTGTGGTATTCCAAACGTAATTGGTGCAATAGATGTAACGCACATTCCAATTTTACCCCCAACAGAAGGTTATCGTGATTTCGTTAATCGCAAGGGCTGGCCGTCTTATTAATGGCAGTTGTTGATCATTTATACAGGTAAATATGTTTACTGGCTTATTATATTTGTTATTCCGACAGAACAAACATGGAGTGTGTGCGCAGTCGTTTTCAATACGATCTCAGTACGATCCGCGTTTACATGGAACTCAATTCGAACCGAGTACGATACGATCCCAGATTTTACCGTATCGACCTTGAAACTCAATCCGAACTGAGTCCCCGTTTACATGGCGTTTTCAATACGGGAAGTGTACTCAGATCGATCTGAATCCTGCATGTAAACGTACTAAATGGTCTACCAAATGTCGCCAGCCGGGTTGCGAAATCTGTCTCGGCTACCGGTAGCGGGAGTCGGCTTCTGCAAGGTCGGTCGCCGGACTTCTTTCTGTAGCTCGGCCACCGAGTAGCGCAGTGTGGAGAGCTCCATAAAAAAACTGTTTCATAAGCACGGGCGGCTGGTAGCCGATTCCGGTCGCCGATTCCAGTTCCCTAATGTGAAGCGACCCTAATACGCGAGTACTGAGTAGCATGCGAGTTTCTTTAAAATGCGTAAGTGAGTTGTACTTTTTCCTTCATAGTTTCATGGTTCTTTCTATGAGTTAGAGACTAGTTCTGTGGTGAATAGCTGCTTACTTATTCCAATATTATTCTTTGTTCGACATGACTTGATTTAAGTCTCGGGTTGCATACCAACATGCCTGGTATGAGGTGTACGGCTGCTGTCTGCAATAAAGCGGTCCGAAAAATAAGTAAAAATCCCTTCAAACGTCGCATCAAATACTTCAGTTTCCAAAAAAATTAGGAGCTAAGAAATCAATGGATCCAAAGATGAAAGCGTGATAGAAAATGGAACGCGGGTTAGTGAGGGTGTGTTCCAAACATTTTTTGATAGCGATTTTGAACAGGCTCTAAACAGCGAACTGTTAGGGCTTCCTCCCAAACTTATAGTAAACAAAGACTGTTTCTTCTATACATTTCGGTGTTTTGTGTAACATAGAGCAAGTGTCACGCGATAGAGTAAGAAAGAAGGCAAGGAGGGATATAAAACACCTTCACCCAGATTCTGTCTGAAGAATTGAGGGTCACAAATGGATTCATGAAAATTTTAATACATTTCCCATCCTGCCTAATTTTCACACTGCTTGTGAAAAAAACATCAAACGCCTGACTGTTAAGGTGAATATTCCCTTCCAACCTGACGCTCTCGACAACGATATACTAGAAAAGTTTTTTACCTTCCAGTACCGACACATGCCCAATATACAAAGATAGCTCCAAATCCCTGAATTCAGTCGGTTGTGCTTTCGTAGACATGACAAATAACAGAAGAACACGGTTTAAATTGCCTGGTGCAGCCTTTATATACACTGCAGAGCTAACTGCTATACTTGCTGCATTATAAAATGCGTTAACAGTTCAACAATCTATCATTATAGTTTTATCATTGCCGGGCCGAGTAGCTCAGACGGTTAAGGCGCTGGCCTTCTGACCCCAACTTGGCAGGTTCGATCCTGGCTCAGTCCGGTGGTAGTTGAAGGTGCTCAAATACGTCAGTCTCGTGTCGGTAGATTTACTGGCACGTAAATGAACTCCTGCGGGACTAAATTCCGGCACCTCGGCGTCTCCGAAAACCGTGAAAGAGTAGTTAGTGGGACGTAAAACCATTATTATTATTATTATTATTATTATTATTATTATTATGTTTTATCAGACTCAAAAGCAGCACTGGAAAAGTTGAAACTATCAACCAAAAGTACCCACAATACCTTACTGATTTATTAAATCATAGACAAATCAGCCGCCTTCAACGTGTAAATCGACTGGATTACAATACAGTTTCCTCTGCTGATTACATACAGTAACTCTGGTTAAGTATTCGTATATATGAAGGGAGAGGAGTTATTTTACCTGTTGCACAGAATTAAGTGAAGGTAGAAAGACGGGACCAAGTACATGATAGCTGCTGTAAATTCTATTATTATTCTTGCTCACGTCCGCAAAATAACATTTTTGTACAGAAAACAACAACGTCGTCGTCGTCGTCGTCGTCGTCGTCGTCGTCGTCGTCATAAGCAGTAATCCAAATTTCTGATGCATCAAAAGTTTTCGAACACCTTTACGACAGCAAAAACATTTCAAGAATGCCCTTTAATATTTCGCTGGGTTTCCTTTCGCTTGAATGATAGCTTTCATGCTTCTTGGCATTGAGTCCACAATCTTCTGGTGATCGCTGGAAAAGAGGCCCATTCTTCTTGACGCGCAATTTTTAATTCACTCCTGTTGGAAATATGACGTTCTCTAATTCCTGAGTCAAGAATGTTCCACAGGTGTGCTACTGGGTTGGTTTCCGGTGATTGTGGAAGGGTGGGAAGCTGTTTTGGGCACTGTAAAGCATAATAATACTAATACTAATAATAATAATAATAATAATAATAATAATAATAATAATAATAATAATAATAATAATAATAATAATTGTTATTCACTTTACGTCCCATTAACTACTTTTACGGTTTTCGGAGACGCCGAGGTGCCGGAATGTAGTCCCGCAGGAGTTCTTTTACGTGCCAATAAATCTACAGACATGAGGCTGACGTATCTGAGCACCTTCAAATACCGTAGCCAGGATCGAATCTGCCAAGTTGGGGTCAGAAGACCAGCGTCTCAACCGTCTGCGCCACTCAGCCCGGCTATTGTAAAGCAGCCACATGTTGGTGTTGTGTGTGCCGTATGTTTGGAGTCATTGTCGTGCTGAAATATGAAAATCACCTTCTAGACCCATCCCAGAAGCGCTAAGCTCCATGTTTTCTTTCAGAATTTCAATGTACATCCGATTGTTCATGATACCGTCGATAATGTGTAACTACCCAATCCCCGCGGCGCTCATACAGACCCACACTAACACACACTCACCTCCGTGTTTAACTGTCGGAAGCAAGTTCTTTGGATGAAGCCGCGTGTTCTTTCTCCATACCATTTGTCGTCCATCGGACCCAAACATATTAAATTTACTGTCGTCCAAGAAAATGACCTTCCAAAACTCCGGACTTATGAACGTACTGTTTTGCAAATGTCAGGCGCTTCTTCCTGTTGGTCTCGGCCACGAAGAACTTTTCCCGCGCCGCACGTCCATGATACCCTGCTTCGTTAAACACACGCCGGACAGTACTCTCTGATACTTGCACTCCGTCATTTCGCAACTCTACCACAACTTTAGGGGCACATAGTTTTGGTGTTTTCTGAATTAATCTGACCATACGTCGTCCTGTTCTTATAGTAAATAAGCATGGACGCCCACTTCGTGGCATATTTAGCACTGTGTTTCTCTCACCAAATCTGTCTATGATGGACTGCACAGTCGATTTTGCTCTTCCGACAAGCTTGGATCTCTCTCCTAATGTTTTTGTCTCATTATGGAGCTTTATTATTAACTTCCGCAACTCGGTACAGCTTTCTTTGCTTTTCCGACCCACGCTGACTGGGGAATCCCACAAAATGACTGCAGACGCACTGGGAACAGATTCGACTGTTCGACTAGTAAGCACTGCATGCAAACGACAACTGTGTCCCTAGACGGACAATGTTCCGGGTGTACGAATACTTTTGATATGCGAGGTACAGTCAGAGACGATTCCCACATCTTCACCGCGTACGAGATCTACCGACACCTCTTCACTCCAAATGTCAGGCCGTAAGAAGGGGATATGAATCCTACTCGTTTCAACTTCATCCACCATTTTGCCCAGTCCACTTGTTTACTCAAGAAATTCGCCTCAATGGATTAAACATTTTGCTACAAGACTTCCATCTCTACTCGCCGGATCAAAGAAGCGAACATATGAACTTTTGTGCGTGTTTTTACAAGACGTTCATTTATCAGTTTGAATGATTCCATTTAGTATTTGGTTTACTGGTTCAACTTCAAAGGACGGACTCAATTTTCTAATACTTGAAAGTCTTCGATGCCGGCCGGGAATCGAATCGGGGTCCTCTGAACCGAAGCCCACTACCTTGACGTACAACTAAGCAGCTGCACTCCATTAAGGCGGGTACTCACTAGGAGGCTGCAACATGCAACGCAACGGTTGCTGCAACCTTGTATAATGTGTACGTTCTTCAAACATCAATGCGAACACCAGTAGCTCCGCAGCGTTCGTTGTGACACATGCAACATATCGTCCAGTGTACTCGTCATAAGTGCTGTGTATATTCTGCTAAATTACGTAATCGAGGTCCGGCTCCATGGCTAAATGGTTAGCGTGCTGGCCTTTGGTCCAGAGGGTCCCGGGTTCGATTCTCGGCCGGGTCGGGGATTTTAACCTTAATTAGTTCATTCCAATGGCTCTGGAGCTGGGTGTGTGTGACGTATTCAGCATTAGTAATCATCCTAGGTCATCTTCATAGACATGCAGGTCGCCTAATACGCCGTCTACGAGAAAAAGACCTACACTAGGCCTCTCCGGAGGCCATACGTCATTATTATTATTACCTAATCGAGGACTATAAACATTCCCGTCGTTGGTAGCAAGGTGACTTTTACAAAGGTAAAGTTAATTCCAATTTGCTTCTGGATTTGAAATCGCAAGAAATAAGTGGATATTTTAAGAATTTCACTCGCATATCACCGACCGATTTCGAGTACTTATTATATTTGGTTGAACCGAAAATAAAAACAAGGGACACGAAATTTAGGAAAGCTATATCTGTTCAAGATAAATTGACACTTACTTTGAGATTTTGGCCACCGGTGACAGCTTCACCAGCTTGCAGTATCTCTTCAGAATATTCAAGCAAGTCATACGTAATTTTTTCTGCTATTTGCTTTACGTCGCACCGGCACAGATAGGTCTTATACCGAGCTCGATAGCCGCAGTCAATTAAGTGCGGCCAGTATCCAGTATTCGGGAGATAGTGGGTTCGAATCCCACTGTCGGCAGCCCTGGAGATGGTTTTCCGTGGTTTCCCATTTTCACACCAGGCAAATGCTGGGGCTGTACCTTACTTAAGGCCACGGGCGCTTCCTTTCCACTCCTAGCCCTTCCCTGTCCCATCGTCGCCGTAAGACCTATCTGTGTCGGTGCGACGTAGAGTAAATTGTTGGAGGTCTTTTGGCGACGATGGGATAGGAAAGGTATAGAACTGGGAAGGAAGTGGCCGTGGCCTTAATTGAGGTGCAGCCCCACCATTTGCCTGGTGTTAAAATGGGAAACCACAGAAAACCATCATAAGGGCTGCTGACAGTGGGGTTCGAACCCACTATCTCCCGGATGCAAGTACACAGCTGCGAGCACCTAAACGCACGGCCAACTTGCCCGGTAGTCATAAGTAAAATTGTACCACAAGTGTGTCAGGCAATCATCAGCGAATTAAAAGATCACATAGAGGTAAGGTTCATTTAATTTTATTTCATTTCATTTAACTTACATTTTTTTTGTATGAGACGTCACTGATATTGAAATCATTTGGCACTTCAGTGAAGGGTCCCATAATAACGAAGAATTGCGACATAATTCTGTTAAATTTAAACAGGATTCCTCAGTCCACTCCATGACTTCTGCGCGTCCTGACTACGAAATGTGCCTGGAACACGTCAACGAACACACTGCGCGCAGCTTTGTGTTCGCCGGAATACCGACAACCAGATGGATCACAGCGCGCCCTACTGCGAACGGTTGCAGCAACGAAGCTCAAGGCGTACTCATTAGAAAAATATGGTTGCAGCAACCGTTGCGTTGCATGTTGCAGCCTCCTAGTGAGTACCCGCCTTCAGATGCGTACGGGTAAACTGTATACACAGAGCGTACTACTACTACTACTACTACTACTACTACTACTACTACTACTACTACTACTACTACTTAATTCCGTAACGGTAACCCCGTCTCTCAGGCCAGGGAAATTTGTAATGGCGATGCGATTTGCGGAGAATGTGCGGTGGATGCGGCCATGGTCTATAACAGGAACTGTCCCGGCATTCGCCTCAGCGCAAGAAAACGGAAAACCATTCTCAGGATAGCAGACGGCGGGGACCATTCTCTCCGCCTCCCGAATGTACAGCTGCAATGCTAATTAGCCACTGTTAAATCGAAGCCTCTCTGGAGAAAGGCAAAATAACTAGGACCTCCTGTGTACAGGAACACGGGTTATGTAGGTCAGCAGCTAATAAGGGGTAATACACATAAAAACACTTAAGCAGCAGCAACAGCAGCAGCCACCCTCCTTATTTGCCAGTGCAGTGAGCAGTCATAATGTCTTCAGCCACGTGCAAATTTAGGAACATCGCCTCTCAAGGCCCATTTGAATCGCCCGCGAAGCGTTCTGATAGGCTAACTTCAGCAGCTGATAAAATCACAACGGAGGGAGACATTTAATTACTTTTTCAAATTATTTATCAGCATGACCAACCCTCGAACGCTCATACACCCGGTTCACGTTGTTTCCAACCACCCCGTATATAGACTGAGGAGCAGTGCTATTTATTGAAACCTTGTGCTACGTCATTCCGTTTTAAACGTTGGGCATAAAAGGCAAAAACATAGACAAATCAATGACAGGCTGTACAGCTGGCAAAGTGCATACCTTCTCTGCTGTAGAGTAAAATTATAGCATGTTATAACGCTGGTTATAACCAAGTTTTGGAGGGTTCGATCCTGGCTCAGGCCGGTGGTATACGAAGGTGCTCAAATAAGTCAGCCTCGTGTCGGTAGATTTACTGGCACGCAAAATAACTCCTACGCGCCAAAATTGCGGCACCACGGCGTCTCCGAAATCCGACAAAATTATTTAGTGTGATGCAAAAGAATATTATTATAACAATGTTTATGTACGATTATCTCTAAATGCGCGGTGTGAGAATGTAACATACAAAGTAATTTTTATATACGTAAGTTTCTTACCAAACAGTAAGCTTACTATTTAGTCATCCTATGAAATCGCATACCAGCCAGTAACATAGTTACGCTCTTAGTTGAGGGCGTTAGAAAACATTACAGTATCCTGAAGGGGTTTTCTTCTCGGGAGCGTGTGTTTGCAACCATAGGACCCCTACGCGAGTCTGCCTTTACATCCACGTACTTGCGCCAGGCTCCTTCATTTCGTCTCTCCTATCTGATCGCCTTTTGTTAACTCATGCTCTCTTCTGACATCTATGTTGTTAGGTTTACGAGGCCTAGCGAGTCATTTTCACGCCCTTTGTGGTTCTTCCCTTTCTTTTGCCGATGTCCTCATTCTTGAAGGGTTATACTACGTAAACTGTTGTAAACTGTCCTCTGATTAGTCTTAAAGCGAACATGGCTGCCCAGTTGTACTTCGTTTTGAAACAATCACCACCACCATCACTCTCATCAATGAACCGTAGATGGTACTAACAGTCAGGCTGGACTATAGATGGGCCGGCGTAAGGTTGCACATGACAGCTGCGCACAATATTGGTCACACTGCAATGGCGCACGAAGCGATGTTGCCGCCGTAACAACAGCTGATTGCACGAGACATGGGTTTTTAAAAACATGGGAGAAATGTTTTTAATGTCATCGCGATGATACACAATACAAATGAAATCTGCCGACAAAAATGGAACTTTCAACTCACCGATTATTCATCACACAAAATTATACGAGATAAATATACTACGAAGTTCTTATTATCGCGATGTTAGAAAACACGGAAGAAATCGGCCGACAAGGATCTCACTTCAAATACACCAATAAATGTTAGAATAATACACACCGGTGCTAACACAAAATGTTTCAAGTAAAATCTATAAATTTTACGAAAATTCAGAAACCTTATTTTCATACCTGATTCACAAAGGCAGAGGCTCGATACCCTCCAGTTCACTGCCATCACTACCGTCGCCTTCGTTGTCATTGTCATCATCGTCTAGGCAGATCATCAACTCCTGAGAGTCACTGATGATGCCATGTATTGCCATTGCCGAATTAATGAATGCTGCGACATGGCTAAATTTCTTCCTGCACAAAGCCGCATCCATTCGAGCAATACTCTCCCGGAACAGTCCTTCCACTTCAGTAATTGTGAAGGACTTGTTATAAGTGCGTACGTAATGTTTTACTTCACCCCATACCGTACCAACTCAATGAGGTTGAAGTGACCGTGGTATGACAGCAACCTAATAACCTCGCGACCTTGTTCCTTCGCTACCTCGTCGACTATTTCCTTTTTTTTTCTTTTTTTGCTATTTGCTTTATATCGCACCGACACAGATAGGTTTTATAGCGACGATGGGACAGGAAAGGCCTAGGAATGGGAAGGAAGTGACCGTTGTCTTAATTAAGGTACACCCCCAGCATTTGCCTGGAGTGAAAATGGGAAACCACGGAAAACCATCTTCAGGGCTGCCGACAGTGGAATTCGAACCCACTATCTCCCGGATGCGAGCTCACAGCTACGCGCCCCTAACCGCACGGCCAACTCGCCCGGTGTCGACTAATTTGGTCATACATATATGCGCTGGATATTTCTTTACTGCAGCCATTCCACTTACAGTTCTTTACGGGCGTTCGAAGAAGGGGTCTTGTCCATTATTACGGAGTGGTAATGTGCATTGTCCATAACAATGACAGAAGGGACTTTGAGCTGTAAAAATCGTACTCGTGTCTTCGTATTGCATCAGCCTGGGAAGAATTAATTCCTGTTACAGGAGACAGCTTAATTCGTTTCTTTCCCGGAGTGCTGTGAAACAAGTCCCTACTATCAGCCCCGTTTTTGCTACTGCTATGTACCCCAGTCACTTTTACCTTCTGTTCTTGGAGGCGAACATCTGTTTGAATGACAGTACGCTTTGAAAGCCCTAATGTTTGAGATATGCGATCCACATGATCTACAGCAACGGAGAGACGGCTATACAAGCGTACGAATTTCGTCTCCCTCTCGTAAAACCTTTTTTTTTTTTTGCTAGGGGTTTTACGTCGCACCCGACACAGATAGGTCTTATGGCAACGATGGGATAGGAAAGGCCTAGGAGTTGGATGGAAACGGCCGTGGTCTTAATTAAGGTACAGCCCCAGCATTTGCCTGGTGTGAAAATGGGAAACTACGGAAAACCATCTCGTAAAACTCACGAGTTCTCCGCACTAATTCTAATGCCTGACTATTAAGGGACACTCCGCGGCTCAAAGGATTATTACTTCGCGCTTCATGACTATGTTGTCATTTCCGAGACATCGCACTGCATTCGTTAAAATAAAATTTCACAATTATCTCACAATGAAAACAAAACTTTCATAAACGCGCGAATCACACCTGACCACGTGCTAGCGGCGACAGACAAAACGGCAACACATCAATACAGTAGTCAAGCTACTTATAGATGGCACCACTATACTACCTATATTGCCAACAACAATCAACTGAAAATAGTTCGTATTTATTTTGTAGCTCGCTTAAACCTTATAATATCTTTTAAATGCTCATATTTGTGTAAGCAAATAAAAGATTATGAACACTATACGGAATTAAATACGAATTAACATTAATAAAATGCGTAACTGTATGTGACATAAAAAGTAGTGGATTGGTGATTCTGACTGACGGGTGACGTTCTTCATTTAATTTTTGTAGTGGTGCCAACATGACTTACAACTGTCAAGTGCAACCTTTTGCCGGCCCACCTATAATGATGATTTCACTAACGTTCTGGTGAAATCAGCGAGGATTGAGGTAAACGATATTTCCCTAGTAGAGAGAGAGAGAGAGAGAGAGAGAGCAGATGGAAGGACTGAAAAAATGCATGATTCACGTAAGATATGGTTGCTTAGGAATATTTTCAAAAATACAACATAAAAATCCATAAATGTAGCATTGCACAAGCTAGTACCACACATTTGTACCTTTTACTTACAACGTTCGTTAGTAAATTACGCATACATATTGATTTCACAATGAGTTAAAATTTTGCCAAATGTAAGTACGGAGATAACGTCTAAGTACATACCTGTAGTTAATTTTCATATGGAATCATGAATATCTTTCTGATATTTCTTGAGAGATAGAGATAGAGAGAGAGAGAGAGAGAGAGAGAGAGAGAGAGGGTTGGGGGGGGGGGGAGAGAGCACCGTTTCGGAAGCAGCAGGTGAAGATTCAAGGTGTTCCACAGTCTCGACAGGCAGTGATTATAAAATAAGTTGAAATATTTAGTTCTAGGGTGTGTATCTGTATCTGTCCACAGTGAAAAGGGGTAAATCTAATGCTTCAGTTGTGAATAGAGGTCATACCCATAACAATGAAATGGTAACAAAGATGCGCCGTAATGAGAAGTGTTGTTTGTAAGGCGGAGTTACAAGACTATCGCGACTTAGGTCCAGTACGAAGTGTATGCATGCATTCTGTCCCCGAAGAAGAAGAGGAAGAAGAAGAAGAAGAAGTAGAAATAGAAGAAGGCAATACTGACCGAGCAAGTGGCTACACGGCTTGGGTCACGTAGCCCACGTGGCCATCAGCTTGCATTCGGGTGATAGTGGGTTGGAACCCCCACTGTCAGCAGCTCTAAAGATGGTTTTTTGTGGTTTCCCATTTTCACACCAGGTAAATGCTGGGGCTCTATCTTAACTAAAGCCACCGTCCCTTCCTTTCCCCTCTTAGCCCTTTCCCATTCCATCGTCGCCATAAGACCTATCAGTGTCGGTGCAACGTAAAGCAAATTGTAAGTGCCAGTACGGCAACACTGTGGAGGTCCGCGGATGTTCTGAGCGGAAGTAGGGAAGAAACCCCACATTCCTGGCACGAGGAAGCCCCCTCCTTCCCCAGCTGGAGCCCTTCGCAAGGCCAGCTTCTCAGCTCTTTGCTTGCTTGACTAATTGCAGTTTCCACACAGGCAGTATTGAAGCAAGCCTAGCCTATATTATAATTTACGAACGCTAAAAGAAGTTGATAGATTACCGTGACTGATGTTATAGTGGTCATAGTTTTGGACCTCAGTTTTAAGTGGAATTCGAACCAAAGCGATGTGACTTTCAATTTCAAAAATACCATATGAAGTGACCTGGATTCGAACTGCGGTCGCATTGGTGAGAATTAAGTGACGATTCCACTCGACTATCATGCGGCAATTTAAGAAGGCTATCATATTAAATGCGACAGTGAGAATACAAATCTATTTCAAGGTACGACGGAAATATTAAATGTGTAATTGCATACAACTGTTATTTCATTTAAAGAGTACGGCCATTGTGCAGTAATTCAGTAAGTAATTCGGTAACCTGTTACAGTGATGACTGCAGTGTTGCATGTTTATTTTGGCGACTGGACGTTGGGAGGGGTAGGCCTACGTGTCCTGCTAGAACTGATATATTTTGACGTAAATGTAGAAACTACTGGTCACAAACCCCATTCAGGGTCGCCGCGGTCAAGTCAACTTGAATTTGGAATTCGGAACGCATGGCACATTTAATTATCAGCCATCGTGCCCATTTGGGTAAGATTTGCCCACAGTCCGCACCACAACAGGCATGGGAAGTTGTTTTCACGTCTCAGCGCAGAGAGCACTCCCGTGTACAGTTTTCAATAGTTTGACACTCCAGATAAATGCTACTTTAGTCCACGGCCTTAAGCCCCAATCGAATCCCATGTAATCCAATCCAAAACTTAAATCAAACCAAACCAAACCCCATGGCACTACAGCCCTTGAAGGGCCATGGCCTACCAAGCGACTGCTGCTCAGCCCGAAGGCCTGCAGATTAAGAGGTGTCGTGTGGTCAGCACGACGAATCCTCTCGGCCGTTATTCTTGGCTTTCTAGACCGGAGCCGCTATCTCATCGTCAGATAGCTCCATTCTAATCACGTACGCTGAGTGGACCTCGAACCAGCCCTCAGGTCCAGGTAAAAATCCCTGACCTGGCCGGGAATCGAACTCGGGGCAGAGGCAGGCACGCTACACCTACACCACGGGGCCGACCCAAAACTTAAATAACCACAAATATTAATTTTATTACAGTCCACAGTGATACAAGTTATCAGATCTTACATGAATGGGCATATTTTTAACATTGAAAACTACGCCTAGTAGTATAAAATTAATCTCCCAGGAACCAGATTTTATTTAGTTGTGTTATTGCTCCACGTAAGGAACTCTCCAATTATTTTAACTTCATTATAAGTGTTTCTGATAACGTATATGGCTGCAGTGTCTGCTGTTCGGGCCACCAGTCCATAGAATGGTTTGACGCAGCCCTCCAACACACCCTATCCTGCGCTAATCTGTTCATTTCTACGTAACTACTACATCCTACATGTGCTCAAATCTTTTTGCCATGCTCATATCTTGGTCTACCCCTGCCGTTTTTACCGCCAACACTACCCTCAAAAACCAACTGAACAAGTCCTGGGTGTCTTAAGATGTGTATTCAACGTCGTTAGATGGATTGACAACAACAACAATAATAATAATAATAATAATAATAATAATAATAATAATAATAATAATAATAATAGCAGCAACAAATCTTGCGGTAACCAATACTAATCATGAATTTCCCCGGGGTAAATGACTAATAGAATTTGCTAATGCTGAAACAATGTGTTTACTAAACGAAATAATAAATTAGTTGGGATCAAAGTTTCAACACTGTATTAGGAAATACTTCTGAGCTAATGAAAATAAGTGAAAGTGATACAGAATTCTGACACTGACTAAATCCATAATCTGGGTGCAGCGATAGGTGAATGATTGCTGACCAGGACGCCATAATCAATCTGTTAATCTATACATTTAAGAACGTTGCTTGTACTTGTAAATACATACATACATACATACATACATACATACATACATAATCATTATAGACTTATGCCTTTCAGCGTTCAGTCTGCAAGCCTCTGTGAATTTACTAAACGTCGCCAAAATCCTCTATTTGCAACTAGTGCTGTGGCCCCATTTAGTTCTATACCTCTTATCTTTAAATCGTTAGAAACCGAGTCTAACCATCGTCGTCTTGGTCTACCTCTACTTCTCTTACCCTCCATGACAGAGTCCATTATTCTCCTAGGTAACCTATCCTCCTCCATTCGCCTCACATGACCCCACCACCGAAGCCGGTTTATGCGTACAGCTTCATCCATCGAGTTCATTCCTAAATTAGCTTTTATCTCCTCATTCCCAGTAGTCTCCTGCCATTGTTCCCACATGTTTGTACCAGCAATCATTCTCGCTTCTTTCGTGTCTGTTACTTCTAACTTATTCATAAGATATCCTGAGTCCACCCATCTTTCGCTCCCGTAAAACAAAGTTGGTCTGTAAACAGACCGATGTAAAGATAGTTTCGTCTGGGAGTTGACTTCCTTCTTACAGAATACTGTTGATCGCAACTGCGAGCTCACTGCATTAGCTTTACTACACATTGATTCAATCTCACTTACTATATTACCAAGCTGGGACAACACACAACCTAAATACTTGAAATTATCGACCTGTTTTAATTATGTATCACCAATCTGACATTCAATTCTGTTGAATTTCTTACCTACTGACATCAATTTAGTCTTCGAAAGGCTAATTTTCATAACATACTCATTGCACCTATTTTCAAAGTTCCAAGATATTAGACTGCAGGCTTTCGGCACAATCTGCCATTACGACCAAGTCGTCAGCATAGGCCAGACTGCTTACTACATTTCCACCTAACTGAATCCCTCCCTATCATTTTATACCTTTCAGCAGATGATCCATGTAAACTAGTAAAATAATTGTAGCTAGTCGACATCCGTTTCGATAACAGTGATGATGATGCTTCCTTGTAGCAATTTAGCTAAGTTCCATTTACTTTACCGTCAGTTTATTTTGCTTT
Source organism: Anabrus simplex (assembly GCF_040414725.1). Taxonomy (NCBI): domain Eukaryota; kingdom Metazoa; phylum Arthropoda; class Insecta; order Orthoptera; family Tettigoniidae; genus Anabrus; species Anabrus simplex. The sequence continues at coordinate 490,182,890 of NC_090266.1, forward strand.
GTTTCATTATTGAACAGTGATGTCAAGTATTCAAGATCGACATATTCTCCACTTATTTGCCCGTTTTAAAATCAACTGTATACTGAGGACTTCTCGTCTCTTTCTCCCATTATTCCACGTAGAATATCTCACCACCCGTATACACGGACACATTTCAACGCTAAGAGTCCATCATACGACTCAACATCTCTCAAATATCACCTGGGGACACATCACTCCTCATATGCAAAAAATAGACCATTGTATCCTCATACAACATCTGCTGAGGTAGCTCTCTAAACTTAGGTTCATAAGAATAGTGTATAGCCACCACCTTGCGTAACAGCCCTTGCAACAGTTTCCAAATATTAGCCGATAAAGCTAATAGGTCCTGAGTTACAAGTTGTAAGCCCCTGGGGTAGTTCTCTGAAGTTAGGCCCATAATAATGGTATATAGCTGCCATATCGCCTACAGAGATTAAACTTGAGATCGAATCCGAGCCCGTAAGGTTAAACTTGTTCCCTTATGCGGTTAGCCCGAGTGTCGAGCTTGAAGTCTGTTAGGTTAAACTCGAAGTAAAGCTCAGCTCCGAAGCCCTAAGGTCACCCGCAACAATTATAGCAGCCATCTTACCTAGTTAGGTTAAGCCTGTACACATGGTCAGCGTAACGTCATGTAAGGTTAAGCCTGCAATCTCAGCCACGTAAGGTTAAACCTGCACATGTCGTCAGTGAGAGGTTATGTAAGGCTAAATATGCACTCGTAGCCAGCAGCTCACATTTCAGATTGCCTGCGCTGAGACGTCACAGCTCTGTAAGGAGCCGGCCTCACCCAAGCGCGTGAGGGGAGGGCGGCCACCGAACCTGTGAAAAACCACTACTGAAATAATTATACCGGGTGGTCGACCAGCCCCTTGCGATCCAATTTTATGCATCCCTTCACATTTACTGCAATTCTGAAAGACATCGGCCCCTCTCCCTAAACTGGGGTAATATAACGAGTGCGTGTTTACGGGCTAGAAGACAGCAGGAATCGTGAGCGCCACTATTAATTCATTATGGGTACCTCGGATGAACCCGTAAAACGAGTACAGATACGCAGAACACGTACTTTAAAACAGGAGGTGGACGCACAGAGCAGGAGCACGGTACTGTATAGGCTGGGAAGTGGGCGCCGTAGGTCAAGTGTGGCAGTAGCTCACATGGAAAGCGGGCGGGGAGATATGTGATAGTGGGCAGTGCTCGAGGTAGGAGGTTCGAATCCCACTTAAGATTTTTTTAACAGCCAGTTGCCTGGGATGTGGTAAGGTTGCATACTTGATAGTTTCCAAGGACTGATTTGTTTATTTGACCCTGTAAAAGACCGTATGTATCGTTGCATTGGGTATGGTGCCGGGTTGGACGAGGATATGGAGATGCATAAAACTTGATCGCAAGGGGTTGGTGGACCACTCGGTATAAAGGCACTTCTTCTGACACACAAAGCGAACTACTCGAATGCATTACGGAAGTAGGTAAAGAACAGATTTTTATTGAACTTGAAAATAGTCCGTTTATTTCCATACAGGCTGATGAAACCCCGGATGTTATTCCAATAACGAATCGAGAGTTTGAAGAGAGATTCGTCGGACTATATGACGGTTCAAAAGACCGAAGCGTTGAAGGATTATGCATGGTTTTGCTTGACGTCCTCAAAACATCGAAGGTCTCGAAAGAGTATAAAATAATATCCCAAACGCACGATGATTGCAGTGCAATGGCAGATAAATTGCTAGTTTTCGCTGTATTGTAAAACAAGAATATCCTCATGCCCTCTTTATCCAGTGTTACGCGCATCAATTAAATTTAGCTCAGATTAATGCTTGTAAAACAATTAAGCAAGTTACGGTTTTTGTAGCAAACCTCCCACGACTTTCATGCTCTCTTTGGCCGTTCTAGTAAAAGAAGCGATCTTCTTACAGGAAGGGATTTAAAATAGCCAAGCCCATTTGAAAGAAGATGGAACTATCACTGGCGCGCTGTTGCAACAGTTATAATTCACTACGCGAAACTAAAAGCCGCATATCATTGTACAGGGTCTTTTCTTTAGCTCGTTCCGTGTGTCAGGGAAACACGCATGCAAGGCGATAGCGCAGCCGGGTGACTCATTTGCCGAGAGATATACTGCTTCATGACCGGCTAAGATGATCTAATGCAGTACGGTAGCGATATCCATTGCTTCAAAACAATAGTTTAGTTTAACATCTGTGGTATTGGTAGCCTGTTCAATGTGTTCGCTTTAAAATAGCGTAGTTTCTGTAGGAATACTAATCGTGTGTTTAACGAGTGATGTATATAGTAGAATAGCGTGTATTCATTGTACTGTGCTATGCGAAGCATTCTTCTTATACAGAATGCCGCTTTCGATTCATTTGCAAATTTCCTGGCATCCTCCCTCCCCATAGGAGTACGGTACGTAAATTAGTAAAGAAGTTCCGCACCACTGGGTCCATTCTTAACAAGAAATCACGCAGGAGACGCCGTTTTAACAGAGGAAAAGCTTGACGAAATAGGAGATCTCTTGGAAAGAACTCCATCAAAATCCCCGTCGCGTATCGCCGTACAAGCTAATGTGCCATTATCTTTTGCCCACAAAGCAACAAAACTATTAAAAGCAAAACCGTACAAATCCACCCCTGCTCAATATTTAAGAGGACCTGACAGTTTCGCTAGGATTCGGTATTGTGACTGGTTGCTTCAGTCAGTTCACGATGGGTATGTTGACCCAGAACTTGTATTTTATTCAGATGTCGGTTACAATTGTAATTTGTGTGTGTGATACAGTACGATATTTTGCTGTCTCAACTCTTTACTTGAGGTTTACATGGCGTTTACTTAGAGCGAGGCACCACAGGACTACCATAATAGTGAAAAAGCCATTCGCATTGCTCTCTAATATGGTGTGTGATCACCTCGGACGGCCAGTACAATTGCACACCTGCGTGGCATGGACAGTATGAGGTTATCAATCAGCTCTTGAGGGATATTTGGCCATTCTTCCATGAGTGCAATATCCAGCTCTGCAACCGTTATGGGAGGTGCTGGTCTGGCTGTAATGCGTCTGCCAAGTGCATCCCAGACATGCTCAATCGGGTTTAAGTCCGGTGAACAAGTTGGCCACTCCATTCGTTCAATTCCCTCAGCTTCAAGCATGTTGTCCACCAGAGCAGCTCTGTGGGGACGAGCGCTATCGTCCACCAGAAGGAACCGATCTCCTATGGCACCAGCGTAGGGCACAACGATAAGGTCGAAGGATCACGTCTCTATACCTCTGAGCAGTCAAAGCACCATTTTGAACGACATTAAAGTCCGTACGTCCACCAATACTGACTCCTGCTCACACCATTCGTCCACCACCATAATATGGTGATGTTTCCTGCACATAAGCAGCATTGTTCCGAGTTCCACGTTCTCTCCAGATCAGGGAACGACGATTGTCCGGCTACACACAAAATCTTGACTCATCTGTGAACAGAATCCGGCGCCATTCGTTACGACTTAAATCCTGATGTTCCTCCGCCCAGTTTCTGTGGGCTACACGGTGTCGTAGTTTTAATGACACACACGCACACACACACACACACACACACACCATAGGTCTCCGTGCGTAGAGGCCACATTCGCGAAGGCGATTTCGGACTGTGCGTTGATATTGCGCGTCCTCTTGCTGCCTGGAGGGTGCGTTGGCAGCTGAGTTGCATTCAGCCTCCTGCTCGACGAGCTGTTAACCGGAGATAACGGTCATCTCTTGCTGATGTTACCCGTGAACGACCTTGGCCTTGCCTTCTTTTAACGCTTCCTGTTGTCTGAAATCGCGTCCAGGTCCTGGAAATTACACTTTGGAACACTCCAACAGCTGCAGCCACCTCCCTCTGTGTCTGTCCCGCTTCCAACCTTACTATGGCTCTCCATGCCATAGCTTCGAGTGAGTCACACTGTTGTTACGTTGCACTACTTGCTCACTACACTATATGAACCCAACTGCTTGTGTAATTCGTTTGGTAGTGTAAACACAAGTCACACCAATCCCCTCTGCAGCAACTTTCTGTTATTACCACTATCTCGGTTACCGTGAAGTTGTTGTCTCCACTCCGTAGAACCGACAGCAAGACGTCGAACCATTTTAGTTCATTCTGCCAATGACAATACTTCAGAACCTAGATATCTCAACTGATCCCCCTCTTGTTTTGACCAGTGTAGTTAAAACAATCGCTACTGGTGTGCAGAAAATCGCCACCAGCTGCATGTCCGTCCACTTCATGATGTAAAGATAGGAGTTTGGTGCACAATAAGTGCTCGCAGAATTCTAGAGCCTAGAGCTTATCAAGGGTCAATTCTTGTATATTCGCGCACGTAATAATAATTTTGACATCAACGCTCTGTTGCTTTCCGAAACCGGTGGAGAGGTTCAATTCTGAAGTGACGGTGCGGGCTATGGGACGTAAAGGAGGGTGCACTAGGCGTGTGGCTATGGGAAGCAAGAAGGGAGGCCGAGAAGTAGTCGTTGGTGAAAGGACCAGCGACAGACACGGGCTACGTGCAGCAACCTCGAAATCAGCCGAAGCACAGTCTCAGAAGGGGCGGTTATATTTACCGTATGTGGTAGTTTCTGAAGGGATTTTAATTTCAAAATTTTGCGTTTTTGATATAATTAACTGATATGAACCAGAATATGTAGGTAACTGCGATGTGTTCAGCATCAGTAGTCTAATTTGTTTATGTAATTAATGTAAACGTTGTGACTTACGACTTACGAAAAGTTGATAAGAAAATTCGTCATAAATAACACCAAGTCTGCCTAAACCTTTCTTGAAGCGGTTATTTCAATGCCAGCAACGTCTTCAACATCAGACGAAACTGGATCAGCTGAAGGTAATTACACCTTATATTCTCTTTTAATTTCTCTTTCTCTTTGGTAACTTCAAGTTGCAACTGTGTGCCTTCAGAGGAATGTCGCGTTACTAATCAAGCAATGTCGCTATTTTACATCATGTTATTTTTCAAAGCGGTGAACCCCCAGATGTGTTATCCACGCACCGCCACTGAGCATAGGCAAACTATTACAATTTAACTCTCCATTAATCATTCTTATTGATAAGTTCGATCCTTCTGTCCTTTTTCTGGGCATAGACGTCGATAACTCTAGAAATGAATTCTTGACTTATGGAAGAAGATTTAGGGTTCTCTACGGGCAAAATGGGTTGAGGCGCATTTTTTATTTGCTAATTTCCATCGGACATTACATACTGTAATACAGTAAGACACCGTACCTTAGGTCACATGTATCCTACATTTACAACATTTTGTTACGCTGAACACAACAAATACTTTGCTAGGCCTACTGGTAACGTAAGGCCCTAACGAAATGTAATGGACCTGAACGAGGCAAGAATAATATTTGGTACCTAATCTATGATGTCCGCCTCTGTGGTGTAGTGGTTAGCGTGATTAGCTGCCACCCCCGGAGGTCCGGGTTCGATTCCCGGCTCTGCCACGAAAATTTGAAAAGTGGTACGAGGGCTGGAACGGGGTCCACTCAGCCTCGGGAGGTCAACTGAGTAGAGGTGGGTTCGATTCCCACCTCAGCCATCCTCGAAGTGGTTTTCCGTGGTTTCCCACTTCTCCTCCAGGCGAATGCCGGGATGGTACCTAACTTAAGGCCACGGCCGCTTCCTTCCCTCTTCCTTGTCTATCCCTTCCAATCTTCCCATCCCTCCACAAGGCCCCTGTTCAGCATAGCAGGTGAAGCCGCCTGGGCGAGGTACTGGTCATTCTCCCCAGTTGTATCTCCCGACCAAGAGTCTGAAGCTCCAGGACACTGCCCTTGAGGCGGTAGAGGTGGGATCCCTCGCTGAGTCCGAGGGAAAAGCCGAACCTGGAGGGTAAACAGATGATGATGACCTAATCTATGAGACTATTGGAGGAGGGCACAAAGAAAAGAGGTTTCGCATCTAGTATATGAAGTGGTGCGAATGAAAGTGGAAAGGGCATCTTTCAAAGCTGACCGATGAAAACGAATGTTCGTCCATTTCGAGGATAGTAGTATGTAAGTGAAAATGGTGTCTAGAGGACCCGCTGCAATCGCTGTTGACGATTAAGATGACAGATACCATACCACCTGGACTACATTTACGAAATAAAAAATAAACCCTTCAACCCAGGATCGACCCCTCGACCTCCTGCATGCTAACCCAAAACTCTATCCACTGCACCAACTACACAGCACGAATAATACGTGCTGACAGAGGTAGTTACCCTACATGAGGTTACAGTGTTGCCAAATTGCTACTCTTCAACGTCCTTTTTCTGTCTGATATACTCGCAGGGCCAACTTTTGTGAGAGACATTTTTTTTATTGCTGGCATGTGAGGAGTTGCGCTGCGACGCCCGAGTGCGCGAATTTCGCTTCACCCTGTATAGAGTATACAGATATAATTCCATATAATTCCGATGTTTAGTGATTCGTAGTCGTTTTAAAACAGTGTTGTCAGAAAATAACCTTAGTTACAATCATGTGGTCTGATGACAGTGTTCAACATAAATTAAAATTAAGGACTACAAACCTTGTTAGTTAGAAAACAATTAACAGAATGACAGTTCCTTAGCGATTAATAGCATAGCCTGATGTTCTTCAAGCAAAAGGTTTCCTGGATTTATACAGCATAGTAATTCTTCAAAAAATAGGAACTAAGAAACTCCGTTTCCAAAGAAAATTCGCACCTAATTCGTAATGAAATGTTAATTACAACGCAACTACTAGTAGACACCTCCAATTCAGAAACATAATTACAGATCTACCATGGCATATGTTTTTCTACATAGTGCTATGATGGTAGGTTCTGTATTATTTAACTCAGCTAAAATAATAGCCCTAACCTAAGCGCGTTAAAGAAAAGGACTACCTCAAAAGTGGTCTACGGATAGCGAGCCTAACTCGAAGCTCTATTTCCGGCCATGTCAGGGATTTTTATCTAGATCTGAGAGCTGGTTCGAAGTCCACTAGGCTTATATTAGAACAACTGTGGAGCTATTTGACAATGAGGCAGCGTCTCGGTCTAGAAAGGATCAATCGAAAGGATTAACAGAAAGGATTCATCAAGCTGAACATATATCACCTCTGCATTTGAAGGCCCTCGGATTGAGCAGCGGTCCCATGGTAGGTCAAGACCCATCACTAATTCAGCGTCGTGAGGTTTGATAATGAATTTGGTAAAGATGTAGAGGAGAGAATTTCGAAAAGAGGGCTCTTAAGTTCATATTTCCCAAGCGCCTTCAAATTCGTTGCTTTTCTAAGTACAACGTAAAATTCGATCCACCATTAAGCACTGCACACTATAAGTATTTATGTAACGTAGGTATACTGTTTTTTACCAAAAAATATGTGAATAAATTCAGGTTACAATATTCAAATACCCAGAATGTTAAAACAAAGTACAGGGTATTTCGAAAATGTAAGACACTGAAATTCAAGCAGATGAGATATAAGTACAAAAGGACCTACCTTAAAAGTCACCGCGAGGAGTGGAAACGGTCCCAGCGCAAAAGAGTACCATGTACCTCTTTGTAGTATGCAGGAGAAAAGTTTGGATCTCAGCTCGTATTAATTCACCTGAACATGTTACTGCCTTAGAATGTTAAAATAGCACAGCAAGAAAAGGCGATGACGAGCAGTACTTCTATGATCGGTTTCAGAACTGGGAAGAAACTCGCTATGAAATTTTCCATTCACACCACTCGAGGATGGTCCGTGCTCATGCCTTCGAAAGAAACTTTTTTTTTTTTTTGCTATTTGCTTAACGTCGCGCCGACACAGATAGGTCTTATGGCGACGATGGGACAGAAAAGGCCTAGGAATGGGAAGGAAGCGGCCGTGGCCTTAATTAAGGTACAGCCCCAGCATTTGCCTGGTGTGAAAATGGGAAACCACGGAAAACCATCTTTAGGGCTGCCGATAGTGGGGTTCGAACCCACTATCTCTCGGATGCGAGCTCACAGCTGCGCGCCCCTAACCGCACGGCCAACTCGCCCGGTAAACAAATTTATTCATTTATATGCTACCAATTAACACAACTGCAGTACTGTATGTAACAAAGTTCAATCCAGAAGGCCTAGGACGTACACAGGTGGAAAATGAAATTCCAAAACTAATAAGGAGTTGTGTTAGATAAACGAAATCGGGAGGCGTGTTTGCACAATGAAAGATGACGCCTATTCAGATTTGCGCGCTAGTGGACGAAGAGTGGTGCTAGTAGCGCCCCTATGATCTCGCAAAGCAAGTTTGCTTTTAATAAGCGCTGTACACTTCGTGAGCGTTAGTAATCGTCCAGTGTTAACGTTGTGAGGTAGGTGAGAGTCAAATATGTCTTTAAAGAGACAAAGAACGCAGTATTAGCAGCATACTGAGTTTGAACAAGGTCGTGTAATAGAGCTACTAGAAGGTGGATGTTCTCTCCGCGAAACTGCAGAAAGACTTGGCAGGAATGTATCCACAGTGACCGGTGTTGGCAACACCGGTCACGGGAAGGCACTGTCTCAAGAAGACTGTGCTCCAGCCGCACATGAGGCACTACGGAGAGGGAAGACCACCGTAATCGCCGTATGGCTGTCGTGGGTCGTACTGCATCTTCAGCAGACATTAGAGCTTCAGTTGGCACCAGAGTAACAAAGCGAAGTGTAACAAATCGATAACTCGAGGGACAGCTCCGAGCCACACATTCTGTAGCGCTCATGCTACTAACTCCGAATTAATGTCATCTGCGACTTCAGTGGTGTCAAGGTATAGCTCAATGGAGGGCGGAGTCGAGATCTGTTGTGTTCTCAGATGAGAGACGTTTCTGTCTTGGTGCCAATGATGGCCGTAGTTTGGTAAGGAAAAGGCCATGTGAGCCCTTGGAATCAAGTTATCTGTCACGTCGACATACTGGACGGGACCGACATAACGAATTATGGTCTGGGGAGCGATTTCCATCGACAGCAGCAGCAATCACCTGGCCAGTGGCTTTGTACGTCAGGCTGGTGATTGAACCGGTTGTGCTGCCATTCATTCGCAGTATTTAAGGGAGTGTTTTCCAACAGGATAAACTCTCGACCTCATACCACTGCTGTTACTCTACGTGCTCTACAGAGTGTCGGTCAGTTGCCTTGGTCGGTAAAATCACCCGACGGCCGTTGTTTAAATCACAACAAACGCACTTTGGATTTTTTATATGGAAAGTCACGTCTCTGTGCTTTGGAGTCCACATAAAAACTGAAGTTCCATATTCGCCGTATTCGTAGTGAGCCCCTAGGCTATGATCACGATATCAACAGCCATGTAAATCTGTAAGCTTCTTTGCGTGTCTCCTTATCCAGAAGTCGTCGTGGTCCAGGAACTAGTATAGTAGTTCCCGTTCGCATGGTCGGTTTTAATTCCCGGCTGTAACACGAAATTAAGATTAGTTGGAGTGACTGGAACGGGGTTTTCAACTATTCTAAAGTTGCTCAGCTTGACGCCCGTTGATGCTAGCCCTGTGCGGCCCGGCTCGCTTGTTCTTTATTTTTTTCAATGAAGGTATGGTATTCGGTATGTGTAGACCATATTGCCAACAATATACCTACAAACACGTACATTACATAAAGGCAACAGGGTTCATATCACACAGAAAATGAGCCGAACTGAAAAAAAAGGCTGAGAGGAAAGAAACTACAAGCTGACATGAATTACTTAACAAAAGGTTAGGCTCGCTTGTTTGAAATTCGAGCAGTTTACGTACCAAACGAACGTCACAATGAAGCGAGAGAGTGAAGACACCCGGCATGGGAGAGGAACACCGACATTCGATTGTGACAACGAAGCTCTTCTCAAACTGTCCGGCTCAGTGGCTAAATGGCTAGCATGCTGGCCTTTAGTTACAGGGGTCCCGGGTTCGATTCCCGGCAGGGTCTGGAATTTTAACCGTCATTGGTTAATTTCGCTGGCATGGGGGCTACGCCTACGCGCTTCAAATCAAAACTACCTGCACCTGGCGAGCCGAAGATGTCCTCGGACACTCCCGGCACTAAAAGCCATACGCCATTTCATTTCTCCTCACACTATTCAATGAAATGTTGGAGTACAGTGTAATCGCAAGAAAATCCGACCTTTTAAAAATATTCGATATACTCGATATTAATAGGCATGGTTTTATTTTCCTATAATTACAAAGAAAACTAACACGTTACAAGTCGCTGTATGGACAACTTAATTTGCATCCCTGATCTGCAAAATACTGTGTTAATGTAGTTCAAATGGGTGTAATTTTGATCGGAAAAGTGTGTTTTGACTGCTTATCATCACAGTTGTTTTGGAATTAGGTGGCTAAATATTTAGTCATTTTCCATCAGGTTCAATGTGTGAAAAGTTGTTAAATATTTATGTACTAAAAGTCTACATATGTAGCCGCCAACCACCCGAGCAAGAAGGGCATGAAGAAATGTGAACGTTACGCGATTCGCTTAAGAAGAGGAACTAGAATTGCCACTGGCCATTGAGTGTTCATTCACAGAAGATCAACTTCTTGATTACTCTTCAATGGATCTACTATTCTTTACATTGGATTTCTAGAAACAATTTCCTGTGCTAATATGGGGTACGTGTTAGAGTTTACAAAAACTCGCATCTAACCGTGATGCGAACTAATGAAAAACCAATTAAATCACTTATCTCGCGAAGCGCACAACGCTGAGGGGCGTACAGTCTGCTCGTGTCGAATTACACAGATAAACAATGTGGAAACGCCCCTCCCTCCACCCCTTAAACACACAGACCTGGTGTATATTATGTTCCCCGGCTAAACAGATATATTATATACACATTAATGTCCGATTAGGTCACGGTGCCAATCTCGATAATGTTGACACGTTTCACATCACTCTCACTAACACTATTCTCTTTCTAACTCTGCGTTAGCCGATATAACAACTTCGTCCCAATCATTTTTCAAATCCTAAAGTCAACTGAGAGCACACGGAAGTAATGTAGCAATATATATATTTTTCTAATAATAAACTGATCCAAAATACGCTGATAACATGTGCAAGTCGGTATTTCTCTCCAACAGCACATTTACTGGATAAAACACAAAATAATATGTCAGCATAACAATTCATATACAGTACCAGCAAGACAGTTAGCAAATAACGTGGTCTAACTCTTTAATAGCCGTGCGCGCTAAAAGGAGAATCATAAAACCAATCGATAACCAGAGCTGCGAGAATAGATCTTATGCCACGGTAACTTGATATTCCATATTCGCTGCTGATTGATTCTGAGATCTTGCTGTAGTTGAAGTCCAGACTTACGCATGAAAGGATTACAGCAACATTTCTTTTCAACATTAACTTCCTGCGTTTTATATGAAATCGAGAGTCCAGGCTCTATTTAGGATGACTGGAATGGAAGGGCAGGGCAGGTCTGAATCCGTGGCTCGTATCTTAGAGAAGAGATCAACGAACTAACTCCCTACCCGACTGGCTCAGTTTCTATTCCAGCCACTGAAGAGTGGTTTTCGGTGACTTTCCTCTTTACTTCACTGACATGATGGTATCTGATAAAGTGGTCACGGTCATTTCCTCCCCATATCTCGTCCAACGTAATTGAAAAAAAAGAAACAACGTTATTAGGTTTTACAATGCCCAAAGCCTCTAATTAGAAGCAACAGGAACAAAAGAACCACGGCCCCTGAAAAGCACGGTTCAAACTGGCCTAATGCACAAATTGCATCACGCATGTTTCAACTGCTTACATTAGTACACAGAACCTTAAAGGAAATTGCACTCAAGTACTAATTACAACTGTGTACTTAAATGATAAATGCAAATATTTAAAATATTGTCCAATGCTATAATAATAATAATAATAATAATAATAATAATAATAATTGTTTTTAAATAATGCTGTCTCTGAAGCTTCTTCACCCCCGAGGACGTTACCTACTATGTCACCCGGGTTCAGTAGCCTTCCTCACCCTTTGGCTATGTTACTTAGGGGAATTTCTAAGTTTTCTATTGATTCTACTAATGATGTCATTTCATTTTTAATATTCTTAGTTGAATTTCAAGATCACGCTCTAGTGTTTTCTCTTTCTTCTTCTCAAATTCTTCAAATTATTTACCCTTACTCCATAGGTGTCCTCTCGGACAAAATAGTCAGAGCCATAGCTGAGCAATCTTCTATAGAAAACTTCCATGCACACCTTCTGGCGAATTTCATTCCGGCTAGGGCAATGTCCTCTCTAATACAGAAATACTATTACCGAGTACAAGGACTGGATGAAAATCTCGCTGACTTCATCCAGGACATCAAGTTCTACACCAGGGTATTCGCTCTTCATTTCCCTGCAGATCAAATAGTGCGGACAATTGTTGAAGGGATTTCCCCACCCTACAGGTCGTACTTGTGTTTTGCGTCGCGTCCTCAAACTTTTGCTGAATTAGAGGCTATGGCGTTCTCAGCCGAAGGAGTTATGTATGCCGACAACTTACGAGTCGCTAAGGAGCCCCCCTCCGTCTTCGAACAACTTTCGGCCTCAACCTCGCCGAACTTTCACCACCCGCAAATGCTATGCTTGTGGGTCGACAGATCATCTGCGTAACAAGTGCTCTTTGATTAAATCCAGTGGGACAAAGAATGGAGCAGGTTCATCACAAGGATGTTTAAAGTGTGGCTCCTTTGATCACCTCGCCAAGAATTGCCTTAATGCCAATAGCACCGCCTCCTGTTCAACTTCTGGTGCAACCTCCACCAACTCGAATAATCGAAAGTGACTAGTGGCATCGGCTGAGTCGGCAAATTCATCTTCCCAAGGCTCAGCTCCGGTTAAAACCACCGAAAGCACGGAACAGGGTAGAAGTTCTTCTAAGCCCGCAATTGAATGCCCTAAAGAATGCCTTAGGATTGCGGCGGAGTCCCACGCACTTGTACCTTTTCTCAAGATTGAGTTGAATAGTTAACCCGTTACCGCTCTATTAGACTCAGGGAGTGTTTGTTCCATTATTTCGGAAGAATGGTACTCAAAATTAAAGTCTGTTTGTATATTTTCTTACTATCGTTCATCTTTGGTTCAATGCATTTCGGCCAATTCCTCTCCCTTACTAATGTTAGGTTTCATCTTTGCCAAAATTCGGATTTCTAAATTTACTTGGAAAGTATAACTGTTCGTGACTAAGCACTTGTTTTGCCCCATAATATTAGGAGCAGACTCCATGTCTCATACTGGTCTAGTGCTCGACATTCAGAGCAAGTCGTGCACATTCAAATTTGCTAGTAACTGTAAAATTCCTTTGCTTAAGTGTAATTCTGCATCATGTTCATCTGTTTCGCCTACCCAGGATGAGATGTTGTTAGACCTTAGACATCTACCTGAGGAGCAGGCTGATAGTATTCGTCAATTGTGTCAGTCGTTTCCGGATATATTTTCTGAAACTCTTGGTGTTATTGACCTTATTGAATATAAGATTGAGGTTACCGATTCGATCCCGGTTAGATTTCCACCTTATAGGCTATCTCCTAAAATGAATGTTCCCGAGGAGATCATCGATCAGATGTTAACGGATGGTATCATTCGACCCTCTAAGTCAGCGTATTCATCGCCCATTTTCCTAGTTCCGAAACCTCAAGGTGGCTTCAGGCCTGTGATTGGCTATAGGGCTTTAAATCGGAAGGTGGTGTTACAATCTGTGCCTCTTCCCGACCTTCACTCTTGTTTTTCATGGTTTCGGAAAGCTAAGTTCTTCACCATCTTAGACCTTAATCAGGCGTACAATCATCAGATCCCTCTAGCTGAAGAATCAAAACATCTAACAGCTTTTGCCACAGATTGGAACTTGTGTGAGTACAACCGCGTGGCTTTCGTGCTCCCCACGGAGGCAGCTGTGCTAACTAGACTGCTAGATAGGGTCTTCTCCGACATCAAATTCGAATATTTGTACCATTATATTGATGATGTCGTCGTATTTTCTGATACCTTTGAAGAACACCTTGATCATCTAAAAGAGGCCCTTAATCGTCTTCGTAAGGCAGGGTTAACTGTGAAGTTATCTAAGGTAGCTTTCGCTAAGCCTTCAATGTCATTCCTAGGGCATATTGTGTCGCCCGATGGTATATCCATTGATCATTCTAGAACACAGGCCACCCGTGATTTCAAACCTCCTAAGGACATCAAAAGTATTGCCAGGTTCATCGGCATGGTGAATTTCTTCAGGAAATTTATTCCTAACTTCGCTAACAGAGCGGCGCCCTTGAACTTACTTCGTAGGAAAGGTGTCAAATTTGAGTGGGGGCCGCCTCAACAAGCCGCTTTCGAAAATCTGAAATTAGCACTTTGTTATGCCCCTGTCCTTGCTATGCCTGATTTTTCGAAGAAATTCATCGTTCAAACCGACGCCCCGTCGTCGGCGGTGGCTGCTGTGCTTCTTCAAGAAACTGAACTCGGAAGGCGACCCATCGCCTATGCATCTAGGACACTATCGGCTCAAGAAGCCAAGTATTCCGTCTATGAACTTGAGGGTTTGGCAGTCTTATTTGCATTAGAGAAGTTCCGCCTCTATCCGGAACATGTTAAGTTTGACCTGGAAACAGATAACCAAGCCTTAAGTTGGGTCTTAGCTAGGCCGCGTCGTACTGGTCGTATAGCCCGATGGGCCATCAGAATTTCGGCCTTCCAATTTGATGTTAGGCACATCAGACAATCTGAAAATGATGCTGCGGATGGACTAAGTCGCATGTTTGCTAATGATTTGGAGGACCCTGAATTGGAAGATAGTTCCTTTCTTCCCGCGCTCATACCTTCGGGTGTAAATGCCATTCTAACTGATGCCCCCATGTTGTTTAGGGATATTGAAAAATGTCAACGCGAAGATCCTGTGCTGGCCCCTATTATGGAATCCCTTTCTTCTGGGGAACATGTCGTCCCTTATGTGTTGAGGAATGCGGTTTTATGTTGCCCGTCGAGGCATGAGCAAAAGATGAAAGTAATGGTTCTAGCTGTGCGTGTACCTATGATCTTCAAGTACTACCATGAGACCCCATTAGGGGGGCATTTAGGCATCTTCAAAACTCTAGAAAAGATCCGAGAGATGTTTATCTGGAAGGGTATGGACGGTGAAATTCGAGAATTGGTAAAAGCTTGTACATCTTGTTGGCTTAGTAAGCCCACCTTGTCCACTAAGCTAGGTCTATTATCTTCTCATCAAGCGTCGCGCCCCATGGAACGCCTCTATATCGACTACGTAGGACCCTTCCCTCAATAAAAGGGGAACGCCAACAAATTCATTCTAGTGTGTACAGATGGTTTCACTAGGTTTTCCTGGTTATTTCCAGCTAAGCTGGCTACCACTCAGTCCACCATTTCTTGTTTAAATACCATATTTGCTTCCTATGGTCCGTGTCAATATTTAGTTCTGATAATGCTAAGGCATTTACATCCAATCTCTTCCGTAAATTCTGTTTTGACCTGTCTATATCACATGTAACTACATCGGCGAATTATCCTCAACCATCTCTGGCTGAGCGGGTCAACCGTAATCTTAGATCAGTTCTCATTGCATATTATCATGATGATCATTCCAAGTGGGATACGTCCCTGCATTGGTTGGCCTTCGCTTTGAATTCGGCGGTTCATGAGTCCCATAAGGTTACTCCAGCTTATCTGATGTTTAAATTTGTGCCTAACACGCCGCTCTCTAACCTTTGGTCACTTAATGATATTCTACTATGGACAATAGATCCCGATAATATTAGAGATCTATGGAGAAGGCTAAGGCCAATCTTAAAGTTTCTCATGAAAAGATTAGGGAAAGGTATGATCGTGGACGGAGGCCCACCAATTTAAAAGTAGGAGATCAAGTCATGGTTAGGAACGTTGTTCCTGCGGGCAAGCTTGCACCCAGATTTCATGGGCCGTGCATAATATTGGATTTTCTGACACCGGTTACCGTATTAGTAAGCAATCCAGCCACAGAGGGGATCTCTAAAGTTCACTTGTCTCAAGTGAAACCTGTGTAATGTCATTGTTAACTTAGCCATCAACGTTTAGCAGCAGTTTGAAGGTTATATTTTTTGGGCGGCCTTCTGAACCAAATTATTTGATTTTGTTATGTATATATGATCTGTATGTACGATCTTCCCTTCTGGTTTTTCTGCTGTCAGTTCCTTTGTGGCCATTACCAGGTCCTCGTCTCCTGCATATCCACACTATTGGCATAAAAAAACCTTCCACGCCGCCCGCCCCTCAGATTCACCAATAAAGATCGTACCCTCTAATCTCAAGTCTACTACAACACCTTTCTGTCGCCGAGATCTTGCTGTTTCAGTGCCCCGCAGCCGTTCGCCGCCGTACTACCACAGAAGTGGGGTACGGGCCCACTCCACTCCCGGGAAGAATCCTTGTGCACGGCGCGCCGGAGTCCATCTCCCGGCAAAGGCCGAAGTGCGGCGCCCCCACTGCCAACTCATCTGGGGACTGTAGATATACTTCTAATCTGCGGCGTCCTTCACCACGACTACCCCTCTCATAGTACCGGGAGAGGTGTATCTGAGGGTACTTGAGGGGTCCGGGCGACCTCAACTGGGCATCGGCAGCGGCGGCAGGACTCGCCGTTAATCGTATCAACATGTATGTCAAATTCTACGACAACAAGGACACTCTAAAGCTGGAGATTAACAAGTTTCTACTCATCAATAAAACAAACAAAAAACACTTAGAAAATTTTCTTCAACTGGAAATAATTTTTTTTTTCAAAATTCTTCTGTGTCACCCCTTGGAAGGACATTGGGGGGGGGGGGGGTCTGTACCGGGAGGTACACCTCTACGCCGCACATTTAAATCTTGCGCCTAAAGGAACTCCGCCACTGGAGGAACTGTGGACTTGAAACTAGACCTACTTAAACCTTTGCTCACAAGATGTCACCTCTAAAATCTGATGGAATTTTGTTATTGTGAAGTTTCCTGTACTGTGTGAATTTCTACTTGTTTTGTTTGCCCTTCATCGGGAAGTCTGGGCATTCTTCCATAGATGTCACTCCAAAAAAACTATGATCATGCACCCTGGTGCGAAGTGAAAGAACTTATGATTTAAAGAAGTTTGGTATAAGTTTTTTTTATTGTCTATCAAAACAGCCCTGAAATTATTTGACCTCAAAGTATCACCAGTGATCACCTATGGATTAGAAATTGTATGGTCGCATCTAAAAATGAAACAGTTCGAACAACTAGAAAAAGTGAAAGCTATGTTTCTGAAAAAAGGCACTGTGTGTCTCGAAGTATACGCCTTCAAGGCTTGTATATGAGTTAACTCGCGAACTTTTCTACGTAGAGGATCTCCGTTGTCACCTACCGCTACCAACTACACCAACATATCTACAGTTCATAGAGAAATTAAGAGCAAAAAAGAGAGACATATGGAGCGAATTTTACTCGACGGACGCAATGATTTACAAAGACTGGCAAGGAGGAGGATATGAGCTCGGACACTTGATCACACGCTTTGCAATACACGGATTTCATTATAAGCTGTGTAAAACAAAGAAATTCCATCAACCAGACACGGACTGTGTATGTGAACGCTAAGATAGGAGCTGTGAACGTTATTATGCCATGATTTGTACTTGTCGGCGCGAATCGATGATAGCCTTCTGCAGAGATGACTAATGCTGTGTATTAATGTAAATATCTTTTGGCCATTGGCTGCAATAAAATATATTATTATTATTATTACTACAAGTTTTTTTTTTACTAATTGATGTTCATTTATTTTTGGGTTGGCAATATTGATCTTTTCTTTCCGCCAGTTTTGAATCTAGCCAATCCCAAATTTCTGCAATTCATTTTCAACCTATCACAGCCTTCTTCGATTGTGAGTGTAAACTAATAAATTGAGAGGGTGTGGCTGGTTTATTCGTGAACGTCCTGAGGATTTATGAACTGCGGATTTTCACGTCTCTTGGCCAATTGATCGTCGTCTAACCTAGTGTGGGTGTGTCAAGCAGGAGGCGGGCGGCGCCTCATCAGGCAGCAGTTCTTCAGCAAGGTAATGGCCACATAACATCTTACTTTCTTGCTAGCTCCGCAGCTTAACCTGAGGAAAAGGTCCGAAACATTAACTATGTAACCTAGTTTTCCTACACTTTCTGTCGGCTAATATAAAACTTCATAAAATCCTTAACTGTAAATCGGGGTAGAGAGTGATGTACCCTCTCGAGCTTCCCTTCATATTGGTCTGAGGTGACTACGTTTTGTAACTGGTTTTCTTCCCTTGCGTAATGTTCTAATTTATTCTGATACGAGTCACCTCCATAGTTTGGGAGTAGCCCCTGTTTGTTCGGCTTAGTGCCCTTTATGTTTTTAAAGTGTTCATATCTAGGAGTGCGAGCATTCGCCTACTTTCATTTTGTGTTCGGGCCATTTATTTAACTTATTTCTCTTTACACGACGGCCCTATGGGTTGGGTATGAGATACCCCTGTTTCAATTTGTAAGTTGGGCCATGGAAGGCCAAAAGGTGTAAGATATTTTTGGTGTTGCCTTGAGTAGGCTTGAAAACTGAGAGCCTGGTGGCTCTGTTCCAAAGTAATATTACTGTATGCCTCTTGAAGGCTAGTGTTTTATCTTGGGAGCAAGTGCTCTATGAATTTAGGGGATTTCTGCCCTCGGAACAAATTTATGTCTGTAAAATTTGAGCTGGGAGCTCAAAAATGTTAAAACTAGGGGTTTGTAGCCCAAGGGTGTTAAAGTTCTGAAATCTTGGATTTTTCTAAGTCTTGTACCTGAAATGTCATTGTTATCTCACTGAAAAGTTGTTAAGTTTGTTGCTTTTCGAAAATATAACCTTCAAATTAAGTTTTTAAATTATTTTCTTGACATTGTAGTTAGACCCATTCATCCCGGCACCTTCTTTCACCTCTTCTGCTCCACGGGTAACTCCGTAATAATAATAATAATAATAATAATAATAATAATAATAATAATAGAGAATAAGGCTGCAAAAACGGGTATCGGAATCAGAAAGGGAGGAAGTTCAAAATCGTCAGAACAGAATGAGACAGTTCACTTTCAAGACAGGCATACAAAACGTATCGGAAGTTAATAATTCTCGTTAAAAATACATAACAAAAAAGAGTGAGGAAATGCGCATAAACTACTGTGGAAATTCTAGCTTGATTTTAGAAGGAATGGATAGAAAGGGAAGAGAAACTTTGCTACCGGTACTTATGAAGCATGGTCAGCCAGGATGGAGGTGCTTTTAGAGATGGGGTGAGTCGTATAAATAAATCTAAGGACCTTTTGCATAGTTACAACCAAGGGTGAGATAAGGTAACTCCGTGATATCGAGTAATGCCGTGATAGTTTGTATTTCCTTTATCCCGGCATAGTTTGAAAGCTAATGTCCCCAAACTTCACCACCAGAAGGCAGAAGAATGCCGGACTCCTACAAGGTACTTAGAACCCTCTGTGAGTGCCTGGGTGAGATTTTACAGTCATTTGTGAAAGTTTGAAGTGTCATTATAGTGCAGCGCACATTCAGGGAACACATCGAGAATCTCCGGAGTGTGTCCGAGAGACTTCGAAGAATCTCGCCTGAAGCTAAATCCTGGAGAGTGCCAGTTGCTCCAAAAGGAGGTGAATTACCTGGGCCATATCGTGCCGTCGGAAGGAGGAGCCACAGATCCAGAGAAGTTAAAAGACGTAAGGGAATGGCTCGTGCCGAAGGACAGGCGGAAACTCAGGAAGTTCCTTGGCCTTTGCACCTACTACCGCAAGTTCATAGCTGGCTACGCTGATATCTCGAAGGGACTTACGCAACTCACCTAGGACAGAAGGCCGTTCCAACGGTCGCCATAGGCGGAGGTTGCCATCTGTGCCCTGAATGAGCCCCTGTGAACAACACCCATCCTTGGATACCCCAAACCTGCGGAGAAGTCAATCGTGGACACAGACGCTAGCGATGTGGGAATTTGTGGGATGCTATCATAGGTGGAGAACGGCCAGAAGAAGGTGATCGCCTTCTTCAGCAAGACGCTGTCAAAAGGCGAGCGGAATCACTGCGTGACGCGTCGGGAACTGCTAGTAATTGTGAAGACCTCGGAGCATTTCCACAAGTACCTGTATGGGAAATCACTCCATCTGTGCACCGACCACTTTACCCTGACCTGGCTTCTGAGTTTCCGTAACTTCCTGGGGCACACAGCTCAGAGGATACGCCTTAACGACCACGAATTCACCGTCAAGCACCGACAAGAAAGGCGACACTGCAACGCCGGTGCCATGTCCAGGAGTCCGTGGCCCGGGAATTGTGCACATCGCGAGAAGGTGGAGAACAGGCGGGCACCGTGGACGTAAAGGCCGTGAGCGCCGCCTGGGATCGAGCCACCCTGAGGAAGTAGCCGGAAGGACGACGATATCGGGCAGATTTTTTGGGATGTGGAGTCGGTACAGCGACCAGAACGGAAGCACATCGCCGAA
This sequence comes from Anabrus simplex, assembly GCF_040414725.1. Taxonomy (NCBI): domain Eukaryota; kingdom Metazoa; phylum Arthropoda; class Insecta; order Orthoptera; family Tettigoniidae; genus Anabrus; species Anabrus simplex. Next base: position 490,203,384 of record NC_090266.1, read on the forward strand.
CGCAGTCGATCATACAAGGCGTACTGGGTCCAGTGGACATATCTGAAAATGATGGGGTGCTAACCCGCGTGTGGGAGTCTACCGATGGCAAAAAGAAGATTGCCCAGCCTATAATCCCCAGGAGCATGAGAAAAGAAGTGCTGACCGAGTTGCATACGAGCACTACTGCCGACCACGTAAGCGGGAATAAGACTTAATACATCGTACGACAGCGAAACTACAGGGTGAACTTAAACGATGTCGCGATGACATACCAGATATGTGACACCCGCACTGCGAGCAGAGGCTTACGTAGTAGGTGGTGCAGTACAACGCCGGAGCACCATTCGAGAAGATCGCCATCGAATTCGCTGGGCCATTCCCCGAATTCGACGTTGTGAACAGTTACCTACTTCTGGCCATGGACTACTTCAATAAGTGGCCAGAGGTCTCGCTATCAAGAGACATTGATAGTAGCCGACGTCTTGGTGAAAATTTATTCTGTCGCTTCGGTGTACGGACGAAACTACACAGCGATTAGGCACGAACTTCGATTCGGGGCAGATGCAAGAGGTTCTACATCATCTGGAAGTTCGCAAAATCTGAACAACTCCTCTCTACCCTGTTGGATGGCATGGTGGCAAATTTCGTGAAGACTGACGAAGTAGCACCTCAGGAAGGTGGTTTCGACGCGCCAGAGGGACCTGGATAAGAGGGTCCTATTCTTTTTGATGGTTTATCGAGCTTCCATCCAAGAGACAACAGGCATAACAATTGCCAACAAAGTCTTCAGAAGGGAGCTATCGCTGCCATGCAACCTGATGTTTGTATTGGCATCGGATCAGGAGCAACCAGCGACATACTACGTGTAGGAATTGGTGGACCAGCTCAATGATATCCAGGATTATCCCCGACAACACCTGAAAGTAGCCAGCGACAGGCTGAAAGCCCGCTACGACATCCTGGCGAACTCTGTGGGATTCCAAGAAGGCGACCGGGTTTGGCTGTACCATCTCGTGCGGACGAAAGGGAAGTCGCCGAAGCTTCAGTCACCGTGTGAGGGGCCCATACATTGTAGTCACTAGGATCAACATCATCTACAGGATCCGGCGGCCCCCCGAGGGAAGATTATGGTTGTCCATCTGTATCTCCTCGCACCGTATCGTGGAGCAGCTCGGGACGAGCAGTTTTAAGGAGGAGCAGTGTGGTTGGTCACCATTTTGTATCATTAAGCCTTTACGAGGAACGATCCAATCTAGCTTCCTATCGCAGAGGACGTGACCGATCAGATCCCGACCCGCTTGCTTTAGCTACAGCTAGTCATAGGCGAGGCCAACCCGATGACCACACTCCGTGACCTCCTTTCGGACGCTTCTTTGCGGCACCAGAGCCTTCGATTTCCCGAGAGATCCAGGGACTTCTCGTCCGAAGAATGAGAAAGGGCTGCCCCCCCCCCCTCCTATAAAAGGCATGCAGCGTAGTCTCTACGGCTCAGTTCTGTGAGGACAGCACCGAGGAGTGAGTGCTTCGGAGCACTAGAGTGCTTGCGTGTGAACTGACGGACCAGTACAGCTGATCGACGTTAGGTAGTCAACAGTGGACTCTCGTGTGTGAGTGCAAACTCTGTACCACGAACAGACTTGCGATTGTGTGACTGTTTTGCGCACGCGTAAACTATTAAATACGCGGCCGCCGAAGTTCTTCAGTAAATTTATACGTGAACTACTCTAGCGTTAAGAGCGATAGTGCACAGTGCGTGTGTATGTGAACTGTGTCGTGGAACCGTTTTAGCCCGGAATTGTTAGACCGAAATACTAGCGTGACTTGAGAGAGAGAGATAGCGAGCGCTGACTAGTGTAATTGTGTGCCCGTGTGTTAGTGATAATTAGTTAGTTAATAAATCGTAGGCTAACGCTACCATTCATCTTTCACCCCGCCAACACGTAGCATTATTACAGTCTGCAGTGCAACATGCCTGTGCTATAGTTACTCCAGCTGGATCACAGTGAATGAAGTAGAAAATGGATACAGGCAGCAAGCCACGATTATCTGGAATTCAGAGGTCAGTAATGGCAAGGTGATGGCATTGAAAGCATATCAGAAAATTCGAGGACTCTTAAGATATAACCGAACTTCGAAAATACCGTGCAAATGTGAATCTGTACATCTTCCCTCTTGCAAATATGCCTTTAATTTAATGTATTTAAAACAACAATTGCTTAAATATTTATACTTCCTCTGACAAACAAACGACGCAAACAGACGGCACAAAAAATATAACTCAGACTAATTGGCATAAAATGTATTTCCACGATTCACGACAACAAGAAAACATTCGATACTCCATAAAGTAATGAAGTGGGTATGAAAACGTACTAATTAAGGTAAGTGAACTGAGTTTTACGTAACTATTGATATCCTGATATAAGATTGTATTAAAAATTACCAACAGGGCGAGTTGATCGTGCGGTTAGGGGTACGCAGCTGTGAGCTTGCATCCGGGAGATGGTTCGAACCCTACTGTCGGCAGCTCTGAAGATGGTTTCCCGTGGTTTCCCATTTTCACAACAGGCAAATGCTGGGGCTGTACCTTAATTAAGGCCACGGCCGCTTCCTTCCCCACTACTAGCCCTTACCCATCCCATCGTCGTCATAAGACCTATATGTGTCGGTGCGACGTAAAGCAACTAGCAAAAAAGAATACTGAGCGAAGTGCTGCGTGCCACGATAGTGAAGCTTTAAACGTGCATCAGAAGATGGTCAACAGCCTCCAAGAGGGTTTTCGGTTGCATTCCCCATTTTCATTTGAGGCATGTGCCGTGGTTGTATTTGTATTCAGGCCACGACTGCTACATTCTTAGTCCTAGCCCACAGAGAACAGAACTATTATTTCTAAAACATTTACAAATGAATAACCACGTTTCTATATTTCACCCCTATGAACCAATTTTTTTCTTTCCCAAGTTACTTTACGTCGCACCGACACAGGCCGGTCTTATGGCGACGATATGAGCCAATTTAATAATGAAGTTCAACTATGAGGGAAATAATATAAACATGCGCACTTAATTCTAAACACTGTAACTCCAAACCCGAAGTATAATTTAAATATTCTTTGGGACTTCAGCGCCTGGCATGAGAGATACGGAATTGTCAGGAACAGGAGGAATACTGGTCTTTCTGACGAGAAGTGGGTCATGTAAACTTCAGTTAATGCTGTCCCACTGCTCTTCACGTTCAGATCTTAAATTAACACGGCCATGGTCAAGCATTAAGCATAAATCTCAGTACAGGTGAACACTGGCTGTAACGGATGCCTAGTACCATAACCTGATTCATTTGATAAGAAACACGAAGTTACCGTCCCCAAAACAGTATATTTCGAAATACATTTGGTCAATGGATAAACCATAAAGAAATAACTTAACCACTTTCATGAAATCCAATAAATGCCATTTGAAATCCTGAAATATGCGTCCTCCTTTGACTTCCTCTTGTAATTTATATTGAACGACGATGTGCTCAACGCACAAGCAGCGGGAGCGGACGTGCTGAGTGGCGAGTGCCGAGTAATATGATCGGAGTAGAGCAATATCGGGTGGTGATTGGAAGATGGCAATGGAGAATGAAGAAGAAAACAACCAAAAGGAATGGAGTGTACGGAGGATCTCGGGAAGATGGGACAGGTGGTTTTGGTGGCAGCTGTGATAACTGTGCTACGAGTTACTGGGGCGTGGAATTAAACCCCGGCCCGAAGACAAGTGGCAATATTAGCTGTGATGACGTCGAAGTTATTAAGGAGGTGGTGAAGGAGGTAGTGAAAGAAGCCTGTCCATTAGACCAGATCAAAGAGATGATCCAGGACAAATTTTAGGAGTTCGAAAATATGAGGAGGTGGATTCAAGAAGAAACGGAGGAGTCAATGACTAAGGCGGGAAGCAATTAGAAAGAAATTGTGGTACTGAGAGAGAAAGTTAAAAATCCGGAAGAGGAGGTGTCGAAACTGAAGAAAGAAGCAGAAACCAGAAGTCAGGAACGTATGAGGAAATGTATATTTTATATATGGTGAGCAGGAAGACGTGAAAGAAAACAAAGTGGACATAATTTATGAAGTGGTGGAAGTTATTCAGAACAAAACGAAGATCAAATTCGGTGAAGTGGATATCGATAATGCAGAAAGGGTAGGCAAAGTGAGAGGGCACAGACCAATGAAAGTGAAGCTGTTATCTACCTTGATGGCGGACTGTTTTGAGAAACGCGGGAAATTTACAAGGTGAGAAAATACGGGTTAAAAGAGACATGGGAAGCGAAGGTAGTAAGAGTTTGAAAAGTTTAAGGAGACATTTAATTAAATACAGGCACCAAGGACTGAGGGCGCACGTCAGGGGCCAACAGCTGCTGGTATCCAACGGCAGATGGGTGCTACCGTCGCCAGTGACGAAGCTGCAATAAATGGAAGAGAAGCTCAAACAGTAAGAAGTCATGGAGACGAGGCAAGATGGCAGGCAGGTCGCAGAGCGAGCGGTGGGACGCGGCGATGTAACAGAAGAGTTCATGGCAGGAGTCAGTGGCCAGTGTAGTGCAGGAACAGAAACAAGGATCCAGGTGGTGTTGGTTGAGGGAGAATCTCAAGAAGTGGCAAGTATAGTTTGCAGTGGACACGTGCATAGCGAAGGTGAAGGTTTGCGGGATAAAACAAAAGGAAGTGAAGCTATGAACAAAGGGTGAAATCTGAGTTCACGAGATCTGTGGGGAAGGAAAATTAAAAGTGCTGAGGACAAGGACGGCAAAGAGCGTCCCAAAATGTCAAAAAAGAGGGAATGGAAGTAGAAGGAGAGGGGGCCATAGTAACGAGAAGTAATAAATAAGGGAGGAAATGGAGATGCAAGGAAGGGTAAGTTGTAACTAGACTGGAAGATAGGGTTTGTAAATACTGAAGGATTATAAAGTGAGTTAGGTAATGAGGAGGTTAAAAAAGTGCTGGGAAGCTTTGACATTGTGGCACTCATAGAGACGTGGTTAGAAATAGGAAAGGAGATAACACGGAGGGGGTGTGTGGTCAAGCAAAACTTCAAGAGGAAAGAGCGTAACAAGGGAAGAACACCGGGCAGGATAGTGGTTTTAATAAAGGAAGAGATTAGTGAGTTAATAGAGGACATCGAGAACGAGTTGGACGAGGTGGTCTGTGTTTAGGTTTAATACGGGGAGGGAGAATGGGAGATAAAAGAAGGTATGCTTGGCTTTTATATACTGTCACCCCAAGAGCTCCTTACACGCCAATGAAAAATGTTGAGGATTTATTAATGGAAACTAGTATCATAGGCGGGAAATTTGAAGATGGAATGCTGCTATTTGGTGACTGGAATGCTAGGATAGGTGAGCTGTGTCCAATATACAGTAAAGAGGATCAGATGAAAAAGAGGGGAGGACGACGAAGCGAAGATAAAGAGAGAAATCGTTACGGGGCAAAACTCTTGGAATTTTGTGCCGCAGGCAAATTCTATATTCTAAATGGTTGGTGGGAAGGGGATACGGAAGAGAAGTTGATGTATATTACAGCTCAGGGTACAAGCGTTATAGATTTGGTAATTAGCTCGGAATACATGTTGGGGAGAATTAAGAGGATTGAGATTGGAGACTGGGTTGAATCCCACCATGCACCGGTCTGGGCTATGATAGAAAGAAGCGAGGGAGAGGTAAAAAATTGAGAGAAAAGGGATTGTTGTGCAGGGTAGGTTACATAAAATATAAATGGTCAGAAAATATAAAACGGGAATCAGATGCCCTTATAGAAAACGAGCTGCAATTAATTAGGTGGGGATGGGAAGAAGCTTTGAGAGAAGACAGTATTGACAGAGCGTTGGAATTAATTGAATACCCAATTAAAAGTATAGCACAGACAGACAGAGGCAGGAGAAGGAAGACGAGACGGGAGGAATGATTGTACAACAAGGAGTGCAAGGAATTAAGTAAAATAATCATGAAAGCGTTAAAAGAATATAGAGAAACCGGAGGGAGTGCAGAGAAAGAAGTTTTTATGTAAATTAAGGAAAGAATACAAACGTAAAATCGTTGAGAGAAAGGAATTTTGGATGAGGGAACAGAGTTAATAAATAGGGAGTGTAGGATGAGTCAACCCGAGAGAGTATGGGACAGAATAAATGGGAAGGGGGTGGACTAGTTCCGCGAATTATTAGGAGAGAAGGACAAATGGAATGATGGAGAAGGGGGAAAAGGTCTTATGGAGAGGTATAGAGGTACAGATATATGAGTTTGATAAAGAAATTTCAAAAGAAGAAGTACTAGGGGTGTTAGGTAAACTTAAGGGTAGGTCGGCGGGGGGAAGAAACGGTATAAACAACTTGTTTTGGAAAGAAATAGGTAAATACAGACAGATGATAGAGGACATAGTAAAACTATTCATCAGGATCTCCGAGTGCGGTAAGTTTCCAAAAGAGTGGGAAATAGGGATTATATGCCCAATCTATAAGAAGGTAACAAACATCTAGCGAGTAACTATAGAGGGATTACTGGACTCCTTGAGTAAGATTTACACAGTACTACTAGCGAATAGACAGAAACTGGGCGGAAGATAAGTCGGTACTGTCCATTTTTCAGGGTGGTTTTAGGAAGGGTAGAAGGACGACAGATAATATGACAGTGAAGATGATCCTCGAAAATTATCTGAATACAGAAAGAGGTAAAGTATATCTACCTAACATAGATTTCGAAAAAGCGTTCGATACAGTGAGTAGAAGAGCGTTAATAGAAAAATTAGGAAGGATGGGGATGTCAAGAAAGATTATCCGAGCAATTGAGCCGATATACGAGAACGTCTATTGTTGCATTAAGCTAGAAAACAATTTAGTAAGTAATCCGATAAATTGGAAGGTGGGATTAAAACAGGGATGCAAGTTATCGCCGACCTTATTTTTCCTATTCATAAACGACATACTGCAAGGTCATGGAGAAAATAACTGGGCGGTGCCGGTAGTAAACGAGTTAGAGATCTCAGGTTTGATCTTTGCAGATGACGTGATTTTACTGACCTTAACAGGGCGGGAGGGGGGGGGGGTGTTTGCAGAGAAGCTTGAATGCGATTTCGGAATATGCACAGAAAGTGGTCCTTGAAAATTAACAGTAATAAATCGAAGGTGATGGTAATGCGTAAGAATAGAGGGACGAAGAACGAAAGGAAATAGGTGGTCCAGGGGGAAGAGGATTGAAGAGGTAGAAAAGCTGGAATATCTAGGGATGCTTATAAATAGAGCGGGTGGATGGGAGGACCAAATTAAGAGAGCGAAATGGAAGGGGACGGCGGTTCTCTCAGTTGTCAAAATTCCTAGGTATCAGTTGGTTATGAACATGTGTCTAAATGGGATTGGAAGAGACTTAATTCGAATTGCTTGTCTAAATGAATGATTTAAAACAGTGTATTCATCATGGTGGTGTTTATTGTAAGTGTTTGATTGCAAAACAAAATACAGTATTCCTTGTTTTTAAGGAAATGCGTGAAAAATGCATAAGAATATTTTACAGTCAGTAATGACTTACGGACATTTATTTCGAAAACGGGTTCGTCGGTAACTTAATAACTCAAACGTTTATGTGCTTAGTTGAGCTGAGTGACCTTTCAGAAATTCAAACGAAATTGACTTCATATCAAACTCGGTTATAACCTTTCAAAAAGAAATGAAATTGCGAACTGCTTAAGCTACGCAATGTATCGTTTACCTCTGAAGGCGTCCGACCACATGGCTAAATGGATTTTGGCGTTCATTATGTGAACCAATTGCCTCCGAATTGTTTCGCAACGAACCGATAAACGTTGCACAGTCGGTCACTTTGCTTGCATGTTTAACAAGATATTTTGGAACCAAGTCCTAAGCATCTTCACTACAGCAACTTAGTCCATGAGAAACAGTAATTATAGGTAAACTATCCAGAAAGTATTGAAATAATTTTTCCCATAATGCTCCTAGTACAATAAGATCTCTCGTGATAACTTCCTCTATATAAGAAAGAGTCAATAACAATGCATTTGATGGCTAAATGAGATAGTTGGACGATTTGCTGCATTTTTGGCTGAATTGTTAAGGCCAAAAATTGACTTCCTTTCGCCTCTGGATTGTTTTGCAGAGAACTTATCCACGCTGCACATTCAGTCACTTTGCTTGCATGTTTAGCAATATATGCACAGAAGTGATGAATTACATTCATTTTTGAATTGCTGAAAGAAACTATTGATTCATCTTTCGAACTGGAATAACGTTCGACCACTTGGAAAACAGTGGAATATTTTGGGGGTGAACAAAAATATCGTGTTTCATTCGTCTGTTTGTCGTAACCCGACTTGCAACCCAAGATATACCAAATTGTAAGTTAATTGGCAAGTGGTAGTACTTTGAAGCATATGCCGAAGTATATACATTACAGCTTGCTTTACGTCGCACAGACACACATAGGTCTTATAGCGACGATAGGAAAGGGCTAGACGTTGAAAGGGAGCGGCCGTGGCCTTAAGGTACACATTTGCCTAGTGTGGAAACGGGAAACCATATTTAAGTCTGCCGAGAGTGGGTTTCGAACCCACTACCTCCCGAATGCACGCTGACAGCTACGAGACCCAAACCGCGCGGCCACTTGCTCATACGTCCTACTTGTTACACACTTAATATTTTTCACTTTTCAGTTTACGCATTTACAACTACCGAAAAAGGTCGGAATATATTAACGCACTGACGCTTTAAGCCGATATAACGCGCGCCTGCTTGCTTATAGATCTACAGGAGCGCTACAGGAGGCGGAGAATATTCACGTCGTGCCTGTCAACACGTGATTCAGTGAGAGTTATTTCTGTTCGTCCTGGAACAAGTAAAAATCAAATAGGTCTTGGTAACATTAAAATACATTCATTCGTTAATCTAAACTCGAACAGCGCAAGAAACGAGGCAATGGTAGAAATACTACGAAGAATAAAACGCAGCATGTCATTAAGATTACGTCAACATGGAAGTCAACGAAACAACCCTACTGATCACAAACGTTTGAGATTTCTCAACTTCGAAATATGGGTCCTGTGCACTTAACCCGAAAAGCCCCCACCGCTAGGTACGCTAGACACAAAAGGTGATGGACTGAAAATTTCTGTACACCTGAGAACAAAAACGGCCGAAAGGAAGGAGCGCATTATCACAGGTTTCTTGTCTAGTTAATACATGGAAGTTTATATTGTATATACTTTAGCAATAAAAAGGTGTATTCACTATTGCATATTCCTGTGGTGGATGATAGTGAGGTGTGTTATAATGTACATGAAGAGGCGTGAAGTGTATTAAAACTAACAAAAATTGCCAGTCCTCGAGCAAGAGGAATGAACCATATTGTAAAATATGGTTACGCATGTACTGTAGTGTTTATTATACGCATACTGTAAAATATTACTACCGAGCTCGATAGCTGCAGTCGCTTAAGTGAGGCCAGTATCCAGTATTCGGAGACAGTGGGTTCGAATCCCACTGTCGGCAGCCCTGAAAATGGTTTTCCCTGGTTTCCCATTTTCACACCACGCAAATGCTGGTACTGCACCTTAATTAAGGCCATGGCCGCTTCCTTCCCAGTCCTAGCCCTTTCCTGTCCCATCGTCGCCGTAAGAACTATCTGTATCGGTGCGACGTAAAGCAAATAGCAAGAAACGAATATTACTGGGAGAGAGTACAGTTTTACAGGCAACCAGAAACAGTTTACGTTTATGTCAATACCAGCAATTAATTACTCGCGGCTTCGCTCGCGTAGATTTCATAATTTGATAAAAGTAATCATTCCTCGGCACTGTACTATGACATTATCTGAAAAACCGCAAAAAAAAAAAAAAAAAAAAAAAAAAAAAAAAAAAAAAAAAACCAACTCTTTGGAAACCACGAGGCTAAGATGACCATGTGCCAGAACTGTACGTGTGAGACAAGTCTTCTTTCAAGTTGAAAAATAAAAACATGTTTCTTTATTTTTAAAAGAGATTCCAAGTATCTATTTCCACGTATGTAACATTCAGTTTTTCAGATATAATTACCCTCATTTAAAAAATGAATTATGTTTTCACTTCTTTTCACCCCCGTTAACCCTTTCAGTCCCGAATTATCTTCTGGCGTCGAAAAAAATATTTTTGCTGCCTAGCAGACCACTTGGGATTCCTATAAGCCATATTTGAACAAAAAATGTTTGTTGCCATTGCTTCAAAAATATTTTCTTGTCCAATATATTGGTTGTAAGACCATGAAATCTTAAGTGACTAAAATGCAGGTTTAAAATAGTTTTTATTGCAGAATTGTTTGTATAAATAGTTAATATCAATGACATGTATAAATAAATCGCGAATTAATTTAGACTGACTTTCTACTTCAAAAGAAATACTCCCACGAATCAACATAATCTGGATTGACTTCACATTTTTACATTTCTTCCAAGAAATGAAACCAATTTGCAGTCTGTAATACCTGTAAAAAAGAGGTACCGGTATTTCTCTTTGGGAAAATCAAATCATCATAAATATATTTCAATAAAATGTGTACTGCAATGTTACCTAGCAACCCTGCAGGCTGTGATGTGAAATATTGATGGATTGCCATGATGTACAGATCTACGGACTTTGCAGCTACGTTTATACATATCCATGGCTTATTTCCTACAGTTATGTGTAGGCAAATCAATGCTTTTGTTTCACTGGCACCGATACCTTTGAAATTTGTTTTAGCAGACTGCAGGGCATAAAAATTTGTGTATTTTTCAAAATTTTTAAAATCATCATACTCTTCAAAACCTTGAACATCACTGTAATCATGTTGGAAACGAATGACACCTCTATTGACTATTTTCTGGGATAATAATACAGGTGGCCATCGTTTGTTACAGTTGTCACACCAGTCCCTAACTGTGCAATTAAACCAATAACTTCTTCCCCAGCTTTCTGCCAATAGTTGATCTCTCACAACACTTTAACATCCAAGGACATCTGAGAGCCCTGTGAATCCCATTTGGGTTTTCATGTCTTCTTTAAATGATAGCTTTATACGTCCTATCCTGACGCTTTGACCAACTGCAGCTGGAATATCTTCAAAATTATCCTTTTCATCTGTAATATCAATATCGAACAGATCTCCAGCTTCGAGCATGTCCAGGATCCCCTTGGCATGAGTTTCATTCAGAACATTTATTTTTTTCTGCATCCTAGAAGTAAAACAAAATATCTCATTTGTACTAAAAAGAACCTCACATTTTTAATGCTGAAGGGCATAACCTATGTATACATTTTGGAAGAATTTATGTGTAATTTAAGCCAGTAATGCCTTGCAAAACATTCAGAAGTTACGAAATCTCATCAGCATACATTTCATGTACTTCAGAAGAAGTATTACCATTGTGACCTAATGTCCAAAATTTTGGACGTTGAATTCCATCGCTTAGGCAGCTCAAGTAAACTTGTTTATTCAGTTACCATATTATAAAACTGATACGTTACTCTCTTTGGCACACACAATTTTATGAAGTCACATGAAGCAAATTGCTCAAGTAATGAACACAGAAATCAGACTTGCCAGATGATCCTGGCAATGAGTCTGCCTTCTTGCTTGTTTTGATGTTTACTTCAGAACTCTAACAACAGAGGGCTGAGATATTCGATCCCTTGCACTAGCCAAACGTCCGGAATAACGGTCACGAGGTTTGAAAGGTAGTTGAGACAGTTTACTGCATTTAAAATAAGATATAATTTAGTTAGTTAGTGCACATAGATAAGACATGCTAAGATAGCAATGACTTCTTAACGACGTACGCGCACGAAATTTACAAAATACGTGCTTTTTGGCAAGTTCTAATCACATCGGCGTGGATTATGAACTTCGGGTGCCGGCGCAGCATACCACGTGACCGTGACGTCACGACCACGTGCTCTTGTTTGTAAGCAAAGCCACGTGCTTTTGTAGCTGTCACGGTGACAGCTGTCATCTTGACGGACCCAAGCCTCACTTTTAAGGAGAATAGAGCATCGCTAATCTCACTGCTGCCATCTTTACAGCGCTAAACCCCATTGCTGCCTTATGCACGTCGTGGCGCCGAATTTAAAATCGACGTGCTTTCTTGACACCTGTCAAGATAACAGCTGCCATCTTTACCCACGTGGGCGCGGATTTTTAAACAACAGAACATCGCTAACCTCACTGCAGACATCTTGACGGGGCTAAACCTCATTGTTACTACCTTGGTTATACGCTTTTGTGTTAGTTTACTGTTAATCGTTAAGCTGTTCGCATCATTGAAGTAGAGATCAACAAGTGTCTGGTAATTTAACTTGTATCTTTTACAGAAGAATCTGTTAGCAGAAGACAAAGTCCGTCATTGAGAAACCTATTTCTAGCTATATTTGCAAAGAGCGTGGAAAAACATTTTCCCGAGGCTATCACAAGAAACATCATGAGATATCATGTAGGACAATTTTTCAATGCAAACATTGTAGAAGAGAGTTCAAGAATGCATACAACGCTCAACGTCACAAAGCCGCGTGTAATGTAGCTTCATGGAGAAGAAAATATAAAGAGCTCAACCGTAATCAAGCAAACACTGATTTATTTTTAAAAAGTACACCTCTGCGAGAGATTTTTAATTCTCCCTTGTTGTGTAGGCCTGCTACAAGTTCTGTTACTAAGCACACATTTCGAGATAAAGAGAGGCAAGATCATGATTATGATAAGGATAACGATGCTGATAATAATAGTAATAATAAAGGAAAAGGAGAAGAAAAAAGCTCTCAATGTTTCATTGCCATTAGAGCTTGATGATTTTACTACATTTTCTAAGTCTACTACACGTTCTGCCGCCGTGCAAACATCTCAAGAAGAGATGCAAGATGAAGTAGAAGAAAATGTCAACGCTTCACTATTATCGAAACAAGTTTGTACCTGGAAACGCTACTGCTGAAGCACGTATTACATTAAAACAAGTTCCTACACATCAACTGTCTGCATATAGTCTCAAAGTTCACAACAAGCCTCTGTTAGACGTAAGATACTGTAAAGACACCTACTCGTAAAACGTTTGCAATTTCTCTAAGAGTCTATCAAGATGTTGGTTACGCAGAGTATAGAAAATATATTTTCGAAATAGAACAAGAATTACGTTGTGCAGGTATTATTGAGTAATAGATCTTCAAAGTAAAGTCCTCACCTGTAAGCTCTCTCTCGACAGCACAACAGCCTAAACACCTTTCTACATTCCCAGCCCTCACCTTCACTCTCACCTAAATAATCCTTCTGTAGCATATAGTAGATCGATTACCTATATTGGTACAGACTCTTTTCCAACATTCTCCCTTCCTTAGGGTGTTAACTCCGCCTCTAGCTGTAGAGCCGTTCTCAAGCCCGGATAAAGAGAGGAGAGGCACCCGAAATACTTCAAAAATGTAAGCCCTTTGGCTCTTTAGACCTTTCGCCCGTTTGCCCTTTAGCTCTTTAGCCCATTAGCTCTTTATCCCTAGGAAAAAGGAGGAGGAGGAGGAGGAGGAGGAGGAAGAGTCATTTTACCTTTCTGCCCTTCTAATAAGATGTGACCCCTGAGTTCCATTCCCTATCATGTGTGTAGCATGAATTTTTCCGGCTATTTCGCTCTTGCATAAGCTACACGCTTATGACCTATGCCAGCAGACTGAAATGATACGTTTCCGAACCGATATTTCATGTTACATGTTTATGCGATAATTTGTTCGACTGCTAGGGGCTTATATGTAAGCCATATATTCCTTATTTGACTTTCCGCATGAGCTACATGCTTATAACCCATGCCAACAGATTCAAATAGTATATTTCCGAACCAAAATTTCAAGTTACATGTGTATCCGATAATTTGTTCGACTGCTAGGGGCTTAAATGTAACCAATGTATTTCTTATGGCACTAGGCGTTCTGATAACAGCCCATGTATAGCCGAGTATATGTATAGCCGCCATCTTTCTCCATAAAAGCCCGTGTATAGCCACCATCTTGTGCAATTGCCCATAGTCGTCATCTTTCTCCATAAAAGTATGTGTATAGCCGCCTTATTGCGCTAGCGCCCCTAAGGCGTCAATGTATAGCCGCCTTATTGCGCAAGCGCCCCTAGGCCGTCTCATAAGAGAATATGTATAGCCGCCATCCTGCGCAAGCGCCCGTAGCAGTCTAATAAGAGCAGCCGCCATGTTGCGCAAGCGCCCCTAGGTCATCTCATAAGAGGCTATGTATAGCCTCCATCACGCGCAAGCGCCCTTAGGCCGTCTTTGTATAGCCGCCATCTGGCGCAAGCGGCCCTAAGCCGTCTCAAAAAACTGTGGATAGCCGCTATCTTGTGCAATTGGCGTCGGGAAGGGCAACTAGCCGTTAAAGTAAAGTTAGGCCCCTCGATATAGCGAGTGTAAGGTTAGGCTCGCTCTCTTATGCAAAATCCGCAAATCGACATTGCTCACCTACTATAGTAGGGTCAATGACCTTGCATTTGAACCTGCATTGCTACACTACTACACCTCGGGGGCTGACTCAGCAAAAAAAAAACTCATTTCCGGGAGTGGGAATCCCACTGCTCCTCTACTCTTGTACAAAAGGAAAAGCGGCATTTCAAGTAGCGGAATCCAAGTTTGGGAAATAATCAAAGCAGATGACGTTCACAGCTTCCTAACTGCAAATATTTCACTATAATTACATTTAAATATTCAGAATACTCAAGGAATATATATATATCCACACATAAACTGTTAACACACGATAGTTTTTCTGCGAAAATTTCCACTCGCAACAATATATCACATATACTTTTCGATGCACAGATGTATCGCACTTTTCGATGCAGAGATGAGGTATGTATCGCACTTTGGTAAAGCCATGATTTTTCATCAGTGTTAGCAAAGCAGACACGTCATTAGGCACAAATATTCTAACACATGTAAAGTGCCTTCTACAGTTAATCTTACGGATTCCAGCGTCTTTGTGTGTTTGTTTGTTTGTTTGTTTGTTTCAAAAGTGAATGTATTGTAATCATCTCAGAGGATATTCTGCCACGTAATTTAAGTTCCACGTGCCTCTGATCCCCTATACTATTATTATCGAAAGAAACGAAAGTCCGTAAGGTTGTTTTTTCACAGAGGAGTTAAGAATTTTTTAAACTGTCTTTGAAAAATATCTGGGCAGATTATGAAATATGGGGGGTTGGGGGGCTGCTTCTTACTTTAATTTCCACTCTTGCCTTGGAATGTCTACTCTTTCATCATTCATTAAGGAGTCTACCAAGCGAGTTGGCCGCGCCGTTAGGTTCGCGTGGCTGTGAGCTTGCATTCGGGAGGTGGTGAGTCTGTGAGGCTAAGGCTGTATCGTAATTATGGTTACGGCCGCTACCTTCCCAATCCTAGTCCTTCCATATTCATCCCACACCGAAAACCTTCGACGTGTTACTGCGACGTTAAACCACTTGCTCTCCGTCCCATTAACTACTTTTACGGTTTTTGGAGACGCCGAGGTGCCGGAATTTAGTGCCGCAGGAGTTCTTTTACGTGCCAGTTAAGCTACCGACACAAGGCTGACTTATATGAGCACCTTCGAATATCACCAGACTGAGTCAGGATCGAACCTGCCAAGTTTGGGGTCAGAAGGCCAGCACCTCAACCGTCTGAGTCACTCAGCCCGGCTAGCTATCAAAAAAAGAAGTCTCATTTTACTAAGAAGTTTGAGGAAAAACCAATATCACACACGAAATAATTACGAATCAAATTTCTGGCCTTTCTAGTAACTAATTTCGTTAAAAAATGCTATTTCAAGGTGGTCTAAAGAAATGTCTACCTGAAGAAGAACTGTCACATCTACATATACATCTCAATATGAAAAACGCAGACGTATCCCAGCACCTAGCGTTCCCCTCTTCAAACAATAGATTTTACATCTTAGAAGTGAAGCTTCCACGGTGTGAAGAATTATTTAATTTAATTTCCGGGTTGAACCGTGTTGTACTTGTACGCATATCACGTACAGTTTGCCGACGTTTCGAATACATTGCAGTATTCTTTGTCAAGGCGACTGAAATACCCCTATACTCGATCCGAGGTAATCAGTCTCCCAGGCAGAAATTACACTGCTAGAGTGGCCTTGATCTTGGCCTTTTATATCCTAGCCTTTCTGACTGACGTAAGCCCTGGCTGTCTCGCGAGACTTCTGGAAAGTATATGTCACAGCCAGGTAGTGGGGGCTTGCCCGCGCTGTTATGTAATGGGGTTGCGGCCCGTGTGTTTATGTTGTGGTCTGTATGTCTTAAACTATGAATGATAGGCATCCAAGAATTACTGATTTTGTATCCTTCTTCGCAACCCCATTACATAACAGCGCGGGCAAGCCCCCACTACCTGTCTGTGACATATACTTTCCAGAAGTCTCGCGAGACAGCCAGGGCTTACGTCAGCCAGAAAGGCTAGGATATAAAAGGCCAAGATCAAGGCCACTCTAGTAGTGAAATTTCTGCCTGGGAGACTGATTACCTCGGATCGAGTATGGGTATTTCAGTCGCCTTGACAAAGAATACTGCAATGTATTCGAAACGTCGGCAAACTGTACGTGATATGCGTACAAGTACAACACAGTTCAACCCGGAAATTATATTAAATAATAGATTTTACACATAATGTTCATGAACTAACTGAAAAATAAAGTGGCAACAACACCTAGATGTTTTCACACTGACAATGAATAGCAGCAAAACAATCAGCGAATGATCACGAATAGTGAGATAACCGTGACAGCTCTCTTATGGCAATACTCGCATTCCGCCGTCTCAAACGATAGTGCTGCCGCTGTGTGGCGGGGCCACAACTCTCTTCAGTTGGCTTACGAGTAAACGCAGAAGAGCTCACATTAGAAGTTATGGCCAGAATTTACGAAATTACCGGCTGCCGAGGCTTGTCGCACACCTCCGAACGACAACGAATGATCACGTAGGAAGAGGAAAACTAATATTCAGAGAAAACCTGCCGGATCTACATTGTCGAACAAGAAGTTAAAATGCAATCCACGAGATATGACACCGGAATTAAGGTGTGAAAAACTGGATCGGTAGATGCAGAGTGAGTCTCTGCCCATAAGTGGCCACGGCTGGTCCGTGGTCCAACAGCTCTGCACTCTGACCGGCCAACCGAACAGAGGAGGGGTGGCCACGGCTCTACCGTGTCCCTACGTCTCTGCATTCGGGAGACGGAACAGGGCTGGCCCCAACTGTCAGTTTCTTGAGAATGGTTTTCCGTCGTTTTCCATTCTCCTGCACTAAGACGAATGCCGGGCCAGTTCCTAGTATAGGCCACGGCCGCCAACCCCCTCACCTTCTCCGAGCATCTCCTCCACTTTAACAAATCTCCCCGCCTGAGAGACTGCGTCGCCGTCTAAGAAGCTCGCCTCCCCCTTCAGGGGAGGAATGAAAATACTTTTGTAGCAGTTGAAAAACTGACGCGTTAACAGTTTCGATCACGAAGATATCCAGAGTAAGTTTCCACACGCACTGAAAACATACACAGGCGTAATGCAATTTTTCTATTAAATAAGTCACGTAAAATGACGGAATATTTATTGCCGTAGATTTCTCGTATTCAAGTGCCCTTAAATGCCAACTGACTTCAAAAACAGTTGACCAGACAAAGATGCATATTATTTTAAGAATATGTTAGCTTATTCAATTAGATTGCTATAGTTTTACTGAAACTACTGTCCGACTCGTTGGCTGAATGGTCAGCGTACTGGCCTTCGGTTCAGAGGGTCCCGGGTTCGATTCCCGGCCGGGTCGGGGATTTTAACCTTCATTGGTTAATTCCAATGGCTCGGGGGCTGGGTGTTTGTGCTGTCCCCAACATCCCTGCAACTCACACACCACACAACACTATCCTCCACCACAATAACACGCAGTTACCTACACATGGCAGATGCCACCCACCCTCATCGGAGGGAGCCTTACAAGGGCTGCACTCGGCTAGTAATAGCCATACGAAATTATTATAATTATTACTGAAACTACTTAATCTGAACCAGGACCTCTCAGTGTGCATGCACTAGTGCACTGCGCGGTGCAAGGTGCAAAAGACTACTTCGCTTGGTTGACCAGAGAGCAGACCCCAACTCCTCAATTTCTAGCAATAGCGCTATCTCTCTCTTTCTCCATGCCTGTCTCGCTCGCTCCGCTTGTCTCCCTCTTCCTCACTTGCTCTGTAGCGCTCCTAATCCGAGCCGAGGTGAGCCGAGCTTAGCCAAGTCGCCCCGAGACGAAACGTTGCTCCAAGCCTAGCCGAGTGGGACCGATGCACTGTGCACTGCCAGGACCTCTGCGCCTCAGTTTGCACGCGTGAGATTATGGGTGTTTGAGAGGCCCTGCTCTGAACAATGATGAAGCATAATTTACTGAAGTTCCCCTTTATTTCGTAGAAGTAGGAAAAACCAAACCAAACCCTATGGCACTACAGCCCTTGAAGGGCCTTGGCCCATCCAAGCGACCGCTGCTCAGCCCGAAGGCCTGCAGATTACGAGGTGTCGTGTGGTCAGCACGAATAATCCTCTCGGCCGTTATTCTTTGCTTTCTAGACCGGGGCCGCTATCTCACCGTCAGATAGCTCCTCAATTCTAATCACGTAGGCTGAGGACCTCGAACCAGCCCTCAGGTCCAGGTGAAAATCCCTGACCTGGCCAGGAATCGAACCCTGGGCCTCCGGGTAAGAGGCAGGCACGCTACCCCTACACCACGGGGCCAGCATGCGAAGTAGGAAGTGAAATAAAATAAAGAATGAAACATCTGGCGACGAGGAACGTACGAATTTGGAAAAACACCGAGACAAAATAACAACAGTGAAGGGGCAGGGAAGGGAACTACCTACGTAAATTCTTAATGGCTGGCAACCAGGTATTACTTAATTGATAGCCGGTGTCCCTGTTGAAATTGTTCGGATTTCTACGTATTTCCACAGCTTCCCGTATAATTCTGGACCTGTAGTGTCTAGTGTGGGTAAGAGCTCGAGCATCTTGGAACATGACATGACCCGACGATAGAGCGTGCTCAACTATTGCCGATTTGTCAGGTTGGTTGAGACGAATATTACATTCATGTTCTTTGATACAGGTACCAATGGACCTGCATGTTTGGCCGATGTATACTTTACCGCACGCACAGGGAATTTCGTATACCCCAGGATGTACAAGTGGGGACAATTTGTCCTTGGTTTTACTCAGACTGTGAGCAATTTTCCATTATAACGTTCCAAATTCAAAAGTGTCATTGTTTAAGAAGCCTTTCTCGTCGACAGTCGAGAATTCTTCTGAGGACGCAGAACAGTTTTCTGCGAAACGTTAAGAACTTCACCTTATTTTCTTGACAATTGGCTTTACGTCGCACCGACATAGATAGGATTTATGGCGACGACGAGACAGGAAGGGGCTAAGCGTGGAACGGAAGCGACCGTGGCCTTAAATAAGGTACAGTCCGAGCACTCGCCTGGTGTGGAAATGGGAACCCACGGAAAACCATCTTCAGGACTGCTGACAGTGGGATTCGAAACTACTGTCTCCCGAGTGCAAGCTCATAGCTGCGCGCCCGGAACCACACGGCCATCTCGCCCGGTATAATTAAACAGAAGTACGGCATGATTATGCAATTAAAATCATTTAGTATTTGAATACTCACTAGGAAACTAACAGACACTAAAGAGGCAGCCAGACTGATGAATGCGCGCGGCAAGTGGGTGAATTATAACTCAGTGGCCACGACCTCGGCAAAAAAATATGTACCCCGACTACCCTTCCGCACAGCACATGCAAAGTCTCCACTACTTGCCTTAGTGCTATACAAATTGGTTAGCCGCGACGAACAGCATTTTGAGCGTATTTCCGTCAATAATTATGTTATTAATTTTTTTTATATTTGTTTTACGTCGTCCTTTGGCGACGATGGGATAGGAAAGGCCCAGGAAGTGGAAGCAAGCGGCCGGGACCTTAATTAAGGTAGAGCCCCGGCATTTCCCCGGTGTGAAAATGGGAAAACACGGAAAAACCATCTTCAGGGCTGCCGACAGTGGGGCTCGTCCCACTATCTCCCGATTACTGCATGCTGGCCGCACTTAAGCGACTGCAGCTATCTAGCTCAGTGTTAATAATTAAAGAAAATAAATGAAGGACTTAGCAGATAAGATAACAACGTTTGTACAAAGAGCTTTCTAAAAAATTTCCTAGTTCCAGCTGGCTAAAGTGGAATAAAAATATGTTTACTCCACAAAGTGTGAAGGGGGCGACTGTCCCTCCCCGCCCCACCCCCTAATCAACGCTACTGTTTGTAGACACGTCAAAGATGCAGAAAAAGGAAATCTACTAACTTACTAATTTATACACGTGTAGACATTCCACTCAATGAAAGAGTTGCTTCTATGAAACAAAAACTAATACTGTTCGGTGAAGTCGTGTGTAGAAGGCATACGTCTGTTTGGAGCTTTTGTTGCATTCCGACCAGATTGTCCAGATTAAAATAATGTCTGTGTATTCGTCCCTGCTGTTCACACTAGCCATTGCCGATATGCAAACAGCAAATATAGTGCGGCTGTACCATACACCAGCCTAGAACTATGCGGTCGAAACCGATGTTTACTAATGCAAGGTGTGCATTAGACCGGTAGTGCTGAGTAACATTCTTCAAGCGACACTCCGTTTCTTATCCCTTCATATTCTGACGTAACCTGCCCCCTGAGAGTAGTTCCCCTAAGAAAATCAGTTGGTAGACATCCCATTCATCATTTGTGCATGCGGGGCATTTGTAAGTAGAAAGTACGGCGCTCGAGAGCCACCTGGTATATTTCTTAATTCCACCCCGTTTGTCACTCCCGTTCAGCCCTATTCATTGGATTTTTCAAAAAATACGGGTTTCTTTATTTTTAAAGGAAATTCCAAATACCAATTTTCATGTCTGTAACACCTTCAGTTTTTGATTGATTGTTTGATTGATTGATTGATGTTTGTTGTTTAAAGGGGCCTAACATCGAGGTCATCGGCCCCTTCAGTTTTCAAGTATCCTCATAATAGGTATCCAACCAAGTTTCCCCCTTTTTTCACCCACCTTCATGGGATTTTGCGAAAACAAAAATATACGTGTTTCTTTACTTTAAAAGAGATTCCAAATACCAAGTTTTACGTCTGTAAACTTGGAAGTTTTTGAGATATAGATATCCTCGTTTAAAAATGTCACCGCCGGGCTGAGTGGCTCAGACGGTTAAGGCGCTGGCCTTCTAACCCCAACTTGGCAGGTTCGATCCTGGCTCAGTCCGGTGGTATTTGAAGGTGCTCAAATACGACAGCCCCGTGTCGGTAGATTTACTGGCACGTAAAAGAACTCCTGCGGGACTAAATGCCGACACCTTGGCGTCTCCGAAGACCTTAAAAAGTAGTTAGTGGGACGTAAAGCAAATAACATTATATTATCAAAATGTCACCCCCTTTTCACCCCTTAGCTACGGAATACCCGAAAATCCTTCCTACACCCTAATGTAAATGTATCCTCAAAATTTAATTTCTTTATTTCCAGTAGTTTTGGCTCGGCGATGATGCATCAGTCAGTCAGTCAGTCAGTCCATATTATTTTATATATATATATATATAGTCAACGTAGACTGCTGAAGTTGGTGTCAAAATGTAGTGAAAATTTACTCATGGCAGAGAAACTTTGTGCCCTGAGCTTTGAGGAAATGAACAAACTGCAAGGTTGTTTATGATGTTGGAATGGATCTGGGTCCCCATTCAAAAGTTGAGGTAGCACTAATCAGAGGACTGTGTGCTGAGCGGAAACAGTCTGTATTTTGATTTCTTGTGTCCTCATCCCGAGGTGATGCAGCTCTTTTCAGGCACACTCCCAATGGAGGTGAGCTGCATGTACCAATTCAACCAAATACCAGCCCTGCTACCAGTCTTAAATTTCTGGCAGTACCGGGAAACGAACCCGCGCCCCCGAGGACGGCAGCTAATAACACTAACCGTTACGCTAGGCTCTATGGCTAAATGGTTGGCGTGCTGGCCTTTAGTTACAGGGGTCCCTCGTTCGATTCCCGGCAGGGTGTGGAATTTTAACCATCACTGGTTAATTTCGCTGGCACAGGGGCTGGGTGTATGTGTAGTCTTCATCATCATTCCATCCTCATCATGACGTGCAGGTCGCCTACAGGAACCAAATCAAAAGAAATGCACCTGGCGAACCGAACATGTCCTCGGGCACTCCCGGCACTGAAAGCCTTACGCCATGCCATTTCATTTCACCGCGGTATAATCTTCATGAATTAAAGTATTTGCCACTGTTTCTGATTTAGACGGCTGCGGGACACAGCGGAAGTAACTTAAAATATAAACACAGAACATATATTGTGTTAATACTGCAGACCCTGAAAGGAAGGTATATATTTTCTTAATCCTGCGGACTCTGAAAGGAAGGGATGGGTCTTGCGGACATGGCTCACCGTATCAAATTTCTAAGCAACCACTTTCTGGATGAAAGGATCGTAGAGGAAGATGGTACGAAGACAAATGCGGGAATTTTGATTGATGTGCTGATAAAAGGCATTGGTGAAATGAACCTGTCACAAAACCTGATCCTCCTTTTCTTACTATAAAAGGGAACGAAAAAAAACGTGTTCGACCAAAAGTCTATTCTGTACGTTTATGTACAGCTTTTTGAAACAGCTATTAGAATGAAGGCTTTGGTATCATAATTCGTTATCAGTATAGTAGGATGATGTGACAATAGGACGAATTAAGCTAGACCAGAAGGCATTGTACCTGGCTTACATTACATAAGCGCTGCATACTATCTGGCTTATGACGTCACGCATCGCTTCAGCCGAGGCGATACATTCCAGGCCACAGCGGGCCCTCCCTTACCATATAGTCTTCGGTTCAAACTCACTATCTCCGGAATGCAAGCTGATAGCTACGTGACCCAAACCGCGCGGCCACTTGCTCGGTGAAAGATGATGATGATGCTTGGTGTTTTAAGGGGCCTAACATCGAAGGTCATCGGCCCGCTCGGTAAACGAATAGCTTTGAATATCACTTTTATTAGTATGAGTGTGGCAGTGGAAGAATGTCAGCCCAGCATTATTCTAGGTACGAACAGTGGACTGGCGTAAAATAATACTGGTCTGAAAGTTAGGTACACCAACCTATAGATGAAAATTCATTTTATACAAATAAAATTAGGAATTAGCTATTATGTACGACTACAGAAATGAACGAAGGATATATCAATATTTTCACCTTACTTCTGTTCTGGTGATAAAACTGTTATAATACAGTAGTGATTATGCAAGGGTGCGGCGGCCTCCTCCCCCTTCTCCTCCTCCTCCACACGGATGTGCTGGCTATGAGAGCATGCTTAACCCCACATGCCTACGAAGTTATAACCTAACGCTGGCTACGTGTGGAGGCTAAATCTAACAGGGTTACTAACCTCACAGATCAAATTTCGATGTCCAAGAGTGCAAACTAACCGCCGACGTCAACACGGGACCTTACAGATACAAAGTTCGACTCTTGGGATAACCGCATAAGAGTGAAACCTTAACCTTGCACGCTTGC